>NW_028161194.1:0-4000 GCF_964263955.1 Coregonus lavaretus
TGCAGGATACCAATGGTATACGATTGGGACATGTCTTTTTGACTATCTGTAAGGAGAACGGAAGAATGAAAGGAAGAAAACTGCCTTTTCTGTATTTAAATAAATAGTTGCCTTTGTCGAGAGAGAGCTAGAGAGCGAGAGAGAGAGAGAGAGAGAGAGAGAGAGAGAGATAAATTAGATTATATACAAGACACATGGGAGAGAGATTGATGTAAGCACAAAGGTGTAGGCCTATGTACACATGTTTGTTAGTGTGTATGCGTAATGATTATGAAAGAGACAAAATGGGAATTTCATGTCACGGATCCCCCCGGTACTGCTGCTCATTCCGCTCACCAGCTCCGGATGTCTACGTCACCGGCCTTCTAGGTGTCACTGACCTGGTTCATTACCACCAACCCCAGACTGTCTTGTCTCATTACGCACACCTGGTTCCTATTCCCCCTGATTAGTATGTGTATGTATGTGCCCTCTGTTCCCCATTGTCCTTGTCGATTATTGTCCCATGTCCATTGGCCTCGTGAGTACATTGTATTACAGTTTAAATGCCGAGTAATTGTGCATTTGTTATTACGGGTCTCATCCCGTGTATTATTTCTCGCTCTTTTGTTTGGGTTACATCCCTGTGTTATATATATATATATATATATATATATATATATATTATATATATATATATATACACGTGTTTGTTTTGGGCTTCGTCCACGTCATTTTCCATGACGTACTTTATGTTGGGGTTGAGTAATAAAAAAAACTATTATGTATTCCTGTGCCTGTCTGCTATCAGTATACAATGTTGACGTTTTACAGAGAGCTGGAATGCTAAACCACTGGAGGACCGAAAAGAATGAGAGGAGAGAGAGAGAAAATAAGAAAAACAGCCAGAGAAAGAAGCGAAGCGAGTACGGCAACAACGTGTCATCCCAGTGAGTACTAAACAGTACATGACGTCCCCATCTCTTTTAGTGTGCCACCTGAATACTCCCTGGTGCCAGGGCCCACCAGGTCACTCTCACCTACAATACCCCACTATAACGACCACAGTTGCCTTGGGGTGACGAAAGCCAAGCTAATTGTGGCACGCCTAAATGGCCTTCTAAAAGAGTCCTATCAACGCAAGGTGTGTATGTGTGTGTGTGTGTGCCAGGCAGAGTGGTAGGATAACACTGCTGATAGCCACATGAGGTAGGCCTAATGTGTGTATGAGTTCAAAGCTATCTCACCCTCCAATCAAAGCACAATTGCTACATTCCCAATCACAAACTGAGCTGTCTTTCTCGTTGACAAATGCACAGGTGTAGTGGCACAATGCTTCCATGTGCTCAATAGATTCTAGTCCACGGGACATGATGGATCACATATGGCCATTAAAGGCTGTAGCCTGCCTGTGCAGTGGCCTGTGTGTGAGCGAGATCAGGGGGAGAGCTGGGTCCCCTGCATACTTAATTGTCTGTTTTATACGGGAACATCATTGTCCATGTCACCGTGGGGAGCCGCTGGCTGAGCCATTACAGCTTCATCTGGCATTGACTAATTGTTCCCGAGCATCTCTCCTCTACTCCTCAACATTCACCAGCTGAATAGAGGGAGAAGAGAGAGTATGAAATGAGAGAGAAAGACAAACATAGAGAATGACAGAGAGTGTGATAGAAAGGGAGCGAGGGATGGATGGAGGTAGGGGTTGAGATGGGGTCGGACGGAGGAAGGGAGGGAGATATAAAAAATGGAAGTGTGAGGTGAATGATGAATGAGAGGGTGCTACATGTCAGTCACTCCTGTGAAGATCACACTATTGGATTCTCCCTCTAGTTTGAGCTTTAATGAGAGACAGATGTGTTTGCTAGTGATACCTGACACCCCCTCTACTGTGATCAGCCTCTGAAAGAGAGAGGGATGACAAAGGAGAGGAGGAGGGAAAAGAGGAGAGGAAAGGGGCTATTTACCCACGAGAGAGAGTGTGTGTGTTGTACACACAGTATGTCACAAGACACATCCCTTTATTCTCTTCCTTTGTTTGATTTTGTCCTTATTTTTTCATTTTCTTCTCTGATTATTGTGGACCTGTCAACACCTGCCATATTTCTCTGACGAGGCTTTTGTTGATTATTAAGCGCCCAGACAAATTTGCTTTTAATTGATTAACGGGGGCCCACTCGGGGATGTGTTTGTGCAACGCTGAGTAGCTTTTTAATTAAGACTATTAAGCAAACAGGTTTCCAGTATGGACAAACTCTGCGTCCCAAATAGCACCCTGTTCCAAATGGGCCCTGGTCAAAAGTAGCGCACCACATAGGAAATAGGGTTCCATTTGGGACGAAGCTACGGAAGAAGAATCAGGAGCTCTATTCTGGCGGCTCGCTGGCTTTGAACTGTTAGTAATGAGTGTAGTGTCTGAGGATTTTGATTCTGCTGGCTCTCTACCAATCAAGAGGCGGATGGGAGACTCTAAAGAGACTGAACTATTGTGTTGTATGTTCATTTACATACAAAAGGACTGTGTCAGAGGAGCTATACAGAAGTAAGCCTGTTTCAGAGGCATGAGATTATTACATTACCAAATGAAAATGTCAACCTGTATGCTACCCACACAGAGCATTCAAATGGCTCATTTTAAGATTTCATTCAACCAGAATGGTCTTTTACATCTCAAGTCGGGCGTAAAATGCGCATACCAATTTCTATTCTGTTTTTTTGATTCAATAATGATTGGTTCCTTAGGCATAATGCAAATGAATGAAACATAAAACATAACGTCCCAAATAAAGCAACTAATGTACTATACTTGTACTGACATCATTTCCTTAGATGTATCTTTCTTTTGCACATGCTGCAACATAGGAAGCTGAGTTGAAGGAGTAACTAAGGCCTAGAGTTTTTCACAGTCATCCCACATGATCAGAAAAGAAACATGGCCTTCCTACAACACAGAGAAATAACTATTCTACTCTCCAGGAACTGACGTGGGTATCGTGTAAATAGATAATAGCCATATTAAAAAGGACTTGTAAAATCATAGCTTATCATTAGCACGGGCTGAGTGCTCAGCCTCAGTCGGAGTTTCATGAATTCTTCATTCACTACGATATGTAATGAAGTCTTACTTGTTATTTTGTCCGTCAATCATTTGAGAGGCCTCGTTGAATGCTCCTACACCATAAATATTGCATGCTGCTCTGTTAGGTTGATTAACAAGGGCAGGTATTTAAAGAGCTGATCGCCCTCCGAATGGTCAATATATCATCCGCTATGCTACCTCTGTCGATTTAGAGGGGTTAGTAACTTTGTAAAGCCAAATCCTCTCCACCCGCGGGGTAAAAAGTGAATTGACTTGAGAGTGTGGAGGGGTTGAAGAGTTGGCTCTCCGGTGAAAAGTTTGTAGAGTGTAAAGACCACACTGAGGGCCAGATTTACTTTAGCATTTGCATAGTGAAAGGTTTGTCCCTATGAAATCATACAGGGCAGGGTTTTCCCACATTCAATAGTTTTTGTGAAACAGCTCAGATGCTAACGATGTGAAATCTGACAATGAATTAATTTAAAGCCCAGTGGTTAGAGCAGGTGTTTCAAACTCATTCTGTGTGTATGTGGGTTTTAGTTTTTTCCTTTCAATGAAGACTTAGACAACCAGGTGAGGGGAGCTCGTTACTAATCAGTGATGGTAATTCCTCAATCAAGTACAAGGGAGGAGAAAACATGCAGATACTCAGACCTCCGTGGAATTAGTTTGAAACATATGAGTTAAAGCGCTGGGCTACTAACCAAAAGGTCGCTGGTTCAATCACCAAGCCGACAAGGTGAAAGATCTGTCTGTGACCTTGAGCAAGGCACTTAACCCTCGCGCTGTACTACTACGGCTGACCATGTTAAAAAAAAACACATGTCACTGGCCCATCCGGTGTATGTGATAAAAAACACATGTCACTGGCCCATCCGGTGTATGTGATAAAAAACACATGTCACTGGCCCATCCGGTGTATGTGATAAAAAACACATGTCA
>NW_028161193.1:5000-12500 GCF_964263955.1 Coregonus lavaretus
TGGAGGTCGAGGGAGTGAGCTGCAGTCTCAGTCCGAGTGAGAGATGGTTTGAGCGGACACGGAGTGTGGGCCTGGAGGCATGGAGGTCGGGGACGCCCATGCAGTGAGCTGCAGTCTCAGTCCGAGTGAGAGATGGTTTGAGCGGACACAGAGTGTGGGCCTGGAGGCATGGAGGTCGGGGACGCCCATGCAGTGAGCTGCAGTCTCAGTCCGAGTGAGAGATGGTTTGAGCGGACACGGAGTGTGGGCCTGGAGGCATGGAGGTCGGGGAGGCCCATGCAGTGAGCTGCAGTCTCAGTCCGAGTGAGAGATGGTTTGAGCGGACACGGAGTGTGGGCCTGGAGGCATGGAGGTCGGGGAGGCCCATGCAGTGAGCTGCAGTCTCAGTCCGAGTGAGAGATGGTTTGAGCGGACACAGAGTGTGGGCCTGGAGGCATGGAGGTCGGGGACGCCCATGCAGTGAGCTGCAGTCTCAGTCCGAGTGAGAGATGGTTTGAGCGGACACGGAGTGTGGGCCTGGAGGCATGGAGGTCGGGGACGCCCATGCAGTGAGCTGCAGTCTCAGTCCGAGTGAGAGATGGTTTGAGCGGACACGGAGTGTGGGCCTGGAGGCATGGAGGTCGGGGAGGCCCATGCAGTGAGCTGCAGTCTCAGTCCGAGTGAGAGATGGTTTGAGCGGACACAGAGTGTGGGCCTGGAGGCATGGAGGTCGGGGACGCCCATGCAGTGAGCTGCAGTCTCAGTCCGAGTGAGAGATGGTTTGAGCGGACACGGAGTGTGGGCCTGGAGGCATGGAGGTCGGGGACGCCCATGCAGTGAGCTGCAGTCTCAGTCCGAGTGAGAGATGGTTTGAGCGGACACGGAGTGTGGGCCTGGAGGCATGGAGGTCGGGGAGGCCCATGCAGTGAGCTGCAGTCTCAGTCCGAGTGAGAGATGGTTTGAGCGGACACAGAGTGTGGGCCTGGAGGCATGGAGGTCGGGGACGCCCATGCAGTGAGCTGCAGTCTCAGTCCGAGTGAGAGATGGTTTGAGCGGACACGGAGTGTGGGCCTGGAGGCATGGAGGTCGGGGACGCCCATGCAGTGAGCTGCAGTCTCAGTCCGAGTGAGAGATGGTTTGAGCGGACACGGAGTGTGGGCCTGGAGGCATGGAGGTCGGGGACGCCCATGCAGTGAGCTGCAGTCTCAGTCCGAGTGAGAGATGGTTTGAGCGGGCAGGGAGTGTGGGCTTGGTGGTCGTGGTTCTGGAGCCCAGGCCATCCAGGGAGTGAGCTGCAGTCTGAGGCCGAGTGAGAGAGGGTTTGAGTGGGCAGGGAGTGTGGGCTTGGTGGTCGTGGTTCTGGAGCCCAGGCCATCCAGGGAGTGAGCTGCAGTCTGAGGCCGAGTGAGAGAGGGTTTGAGTGGGCAGGGAGTGTGGGCTTGGTGGTCGTGGTTCTGGAGCCCAGGCCATCCAGGGAGTGAGCTGCAGTCTCAGGCCGAGTGAGAGAGGGTTTCACTGGGCATGGAGTGTAGAGATGGAGGCAATGAGCTCCAGAGGTCACAAAGGTCAATGTGGGCCTGCATGGCTGTCAGCAGGGCCACAGAGAGAAGGCCCAAGTGAATAGGTGTGTCTGTGTGAGTGAGTGAACCTGTCTCATAGGGGGGCAGAGCAGGCATCCCCTTTGGGGGCTGTCTGCTCTGTCCCCCTTTTTTTTTGGCCTCCTATACCTCTGGAGGTCAAGGGAGTAAGCTGTACTCTCAAGCCCATGTGAGAGAGGCTTTTAATGGGAAGAGAGAGTTTAAAAAGAGGCATGGAGCTCCAGAGGTCACAAAGGTCAATGTGGGCCTGCATGGATGTCAGCAGGGCATGAGGGAGAAGGCCCAAGTGAATAGGTGTGTCTGTGTGAGTGAGTGAACCTGTCTCATAGGGGGGCAGAGCAGGCATCCCCTTTGGGGGCTGTCTGCTCTGTCCCCCTTTTTTTTTGGCCTCCTATACCTCTGGAGGTCAAGGGAGTAAGCTGTACTCTCAAGCCCATGGGAGAGAGGGTTTTAATAGGGAGAGAGTGATTAAAAAGAGGCATGGTGCTCCAGGGGAGTGAGCTGTACTCTCATGCCCATGGGAGATGCCCTTTACTAGGCAGGGAGTTTAGAACAAGGTGCATGGAGCTCCAGAGGTCACAAAGGTCAATGTGGGCCTGCATGGATGTCAGCAGGGCATGAGGGAGAAGGCCCAAGTGAATAGGTTTGTCTGTGTGTGTCTGTGTGAGTGAGTGAGTGAGTGTGTGTGTGAACCTTTCCCACAGGAGGGCAGCACTGTGCAGGCAGCTCCAATGGAGGCTGGCTGCTCTGTGCCCATGTATTATTTGTTCTCTCTCTCTCTCTCTCTCCCCTTTCTTCTGGCCTGCTGGGTCACTTTTGTGTGTGGAGGGCTGGACTCTGTCTCACCCATCCCAGCCATGGGCACCCAGAATGCCCATGTGTGAGTCAGGAGCCCTCCCCTGGTTCTCCTAGTGAAAATGACCTGTGGCGCCCCCCTGTGGATGGATCTTGGTGGGGGTGCTTGGACCCCTTCTTGGGGTCTCCTCCAAGCCAGCCATGCCGACCATGGGCACCCAAAACCCCCATGTGTGAGTGAACAGCCTCCCCAGTGTACCCATAGTGAAATCAGGCTTAAAGTGACCTGTGGCGCCCCCCTGTGGATGGATCTTGGTGGGGGTGCTTGGACCCCTTCTTGGGGTCTCCTCCAAGCCAGCCATGCCGACCATGGGCACCCAAAACCCCCATGTGTGAGTGAACAGCCTCCCCAGTGTACCCATAGTGAAATCAGGCTTAAAGTGACCTGTGGCGCCCCCCTGTGGATGGATCTTGGTGGGGGTGCTTGGACCCCTTCTTGGGGTCTCCTCCAAGCCAGCCATGCCGACCATGGGCACCCAAAACCCCCATGTGTGAGTGAACAGCCTCCCCAGTGTACCCATAGTGAAATCAGGCTTAAAGTGACCTGTGGCGCCCCCCTGTGGATGGATCTTGGTGGGGGTGCTTGGACCCCTTCTTGGGGTCTCCTCCAAGCCAGCCATGCCGACCATGGGCACCCAAAACCCCCATGTGTGAGTGAACAGCCTCCCCAGTGTACCCATAGTGAAATCAGGCTTAAAGTGACCTGTGGCGCCCCCCTGTGGATGGATCTTGGTGGGGGTGCTTGGACCCCTTCTTGGGGTCTCCTCCAAGCCAGCCATGCCGACCATGGGCACCCAAAACCCCCATGTGTGAGTGAACAGCCTCCCCAGTGTACCCATAGTGAAATCCGGCCTAAAGTGACCTGTGGCGCCCCCCTGTGGATGGATTCGGCTGTGGGTGCTTGGACCCCTTCTTGGGGTCTCCCCCAAGCTGGCCATGCCGACCATGGGCACCCAAAACCCCCATGTGTGAGTGAACAGCCTCCCCTGGGTCCCCATAGTGAAATCCGGCCTAAAGTGACCTGTGGCGCCCCCCTGTGGATGGATTCGGCTGTGGGTGCTTGGACCCCTTCTTGGGGTCTCCCCCAAGCTGGCCATGCCGACCATGGGCACCCAAAACCCCCATGTGTGAGTGAACAGCCTCCCCTGGGTCCCCATAGTGAAATCCGGCCTAAAGTGACCTGTGGCGCCCCCCTGTGGATGGATCTGGATGGGGGTGCTTGGACCCCTTCTTGGGGTCTCCTCCAAGCCAGCCATGCCGACCATGGGCACCCAAAACCCCCATGTGTGAGTGAACAGCCTCCCCTGTGTCCCCATAGTGAAATCAGGCTTAAAATGACATGTGGCGCCCCCCTGTGGATGGATCCGGCTGTGGGGTCTTGTACCCCCTCTTGGGGTCACCCCCAAGCCGGCCATGGGCACCCAAAACCCCCATGTGTGAGTGAACAGCCTCCCCTGTGTCCCCATAGTGAAATCAGGCCTAAAGTGACATGTGGCGCCCCCCTGTGGATGGATCCGGGTGGGGGTGCTTGGACCCCCTCTTGGGGTCTCCCCCAAGCCATGGGCAGCCAAATCCCCCATTTGTGAGTTAAGATCATCCCCTGGTTCCCCTAGTGAAATCAGGCCTAAAATGACCTCTGTGGCGCCCCCCTGTGGATGGATCCGGCTGTGGGGTCTTGGACCCCCTCTTGGGGTCACCCCCAAGCCAGCCATGGGCACCCAAAACCCCCATTTGTGAGTTAAGATCATCCCCTGGTTCCCCTAGTGAAATCAGGCTTAAAATGACATGTGGCGCCCCCCTGTGGATGGATCCGGGTGTGGGGTCTTGGACCCCCTCTTGGGGTCACCCCCAAGCCGGCCAAGGGCACCCAAAACCCCCATGTGTGAGGTAAGAGCCTCCCCTGGTTCTCCTAGTGTCCGCCGGCGGTTTACCATATGGGGGTGTCTGACCACCACCCCAATCCGAGAAAAGTGCATCAAAATCGGCCTCCGTGAGCCAGGAGTCGGTCCCTGGTTCTCATAGTGTCAACCGGATGATTTCCATATGGGGGTGTCTGACCACCAACCCAATCCGAGAAAAGTGCATCAAAATCGGCCTTCCGGGAGCCAGGAGTCGGTCCCTGGTTCTCATAGTGTCAACCGGATGGTTTCCATATGGGGGTGTCTGACCACCAACCCAATCCGAGAAAAGTGCATCAAAATCGGCCTTCCGGGAGCCAGGAGTCGGTCCCTGGTTCTCATAGTGTCAACCGGATGATTTCCATATGGGGGTGTCTGACCACCAACCCAATCCGAGAAAAGTGCATCAAAATCGGCCTCCGTGAGCCAGGAGTCGGTCCCTGGTTCTCATAGTGTCAACCGGATGATTTCCATATGGGGGTGTCTGACCACCAACCCAATCCGAGAAAAGTGCATCAAAATCGGCCTTCCGGGAGCCAGGAGTCGGTCCCTGGTTCTCCTAATGTCAACCGGATGATTTCCATATGGGGGTGTCTGACCACCAACCCAATCCGAGAAAAGTGCATCAAAATCGGCCTTCCGGGAGCCAGGAGTCGGTCCCTGGTTCTCATAGTGTCAACCGGATGATTTCCATATGGGGGTGTCTGACCACCAACCCAATCCGAGAAAAGTGCATCAAAATCGGCCTCCGTGAGCCAGGAGTCGGTCCCTGGTTCTCATAGTGTCAACCGGATGATTTCCATATGGGGGTGTCTGACCACCAACCCAATCCGAGAAAAGTGCATCAAAATCGGCCTTCCGGGAGCCAGGAGTCGGTCCCTGGTTCTCATAGTGTCAACCGGATGGTTTCCATATGGGGGTGTCTGACCACCAACCCAATCCGAGAAAAGTGCATCAAAATCGGCCTTCCGGGAGCCAGGAGTCGGTCCCTGGTTCTCCTAATGTCAACCGGATGATTTCCATATGGGGGTGTCTGACCACCAACCCAATCCGAGAAAAGTGCATCAAAATCGGCCTTCCGGGAGCCAGGAGTCGGTCCCTGGTTCTCCTAATGTCAACCGGATGATTTCCATATGGGGGTGTCTGACCACCAACCCAATCCGAGAAAAGTGCATCAAAATCGGCCTTCCGGGAGCCAGGAGTCGGTCCCTGGTTCTCATAGTGTCAACCGGATGGTTTCCATATGGGGGTGTCTGACCACCAACCCAATCCGAGAAAAGTGCATCAAAATCGGCCTTCCGGGAGCCAGGAGTCGGTCCCTGGTTCTCCTAATGTCAACCGGATGATTTCCATATGGGGGTGTCTGACCACCAACCCAATCCGAGAAAAGTGCATCAAAATCGGCCTTCCGGGAGCCAGGAGTCGGTCCCTGGTTCTCCTAATGTCAACCGGATGATTTCCATATGGGGGTGTCTGACCACCAACCCAATCCGAGAAAAGTGCATCAAAATCGGCCTTCCGGGAGCCAGGAGTCGGTCCCTGGTTCTCATAGTGTCAACCGGATGGTTTCCATATGGGGGTGTCTGACCACCAACCCAATCCGAGAAAAGTGCATCAAAATCGGCCTTCCGGGAGCCAGGAGTCGGTCCCTGGTTCTCATAGTGTCAACCGGATGGTTTCCATATGGGGGTGTCTGACCACCAACCCAATCCGAGAAAAGTGCATCAAAATCGGCCTTCCGGGAGCCAGGAGTCGGTCCCTGGTTCTCATAGTGTCAACCGGATGGTTTCCATATGGGGGTGTCTGACCACCAACCCAATCCGAGAAAAGTGCATCAAAATCGGCCTTCCGTGAGGCAGGAGTCGGCCCCTGGTTCTCCTGTTGTCAACCGGATGATTTCCATATGGGGGTGTCTGACCACCACCCCAATCCGAAAAAAGTGCATCAAATCGGCCTTCCGTGAGCCAGGAGTCGGTCCCTGGTTCTCCTGGTGTCCGCCGGCGGACAACCATGTTGGGGTGTCTGACCACCAACCCAATCCGAGAAAAGTGCATCAAAATCGGCCTTCCGTGAGGCAGGAGTCGGCCCCTGGTTCTCCTGTTGTCAACCGGATGATTTCCATATGGGGGTGTCTGACCACCACCCCAATCCGAAAAAAGTGCATCAAATCGGCCTTCCGTGAGCCAGGAGTCGGTCCCTGGTTCTCCTGGTGTCCGCCGGCGGACAACCATGTTGGGGTGTCTGACCACCAACCCAATCCGAGAAAAGTGCATCAAAATCGGCCTTCCGTGAGGCAGGAGTCGGTCCCTGGTTCTCCTGTTGTCAACCGGATGATTTCCATATGGGGGTGTCTGACCACCACCCCAATCCGAAAAAAGTGCATCAAATCGGCCTTCCGTGAGGCAGGAGTCGGTCCCTGGTTCTCCTGGTGTCCGCCGGCGGACAACCATGTTGGGGTGTCTGACCCACAACCCAATCCGACCAAGTGCACCCAAATCGGCCTTCCGTGAGCCAGGAGTCGGTCTCTGGTTCTCCCATCGACCGCCGGCGGTCTTCCATGTGGGGGTGTCTGACCCACAACCCAATCCGACCAAGAGCACCCATGTCGGCCTTGTGTGAGTCAGGAGCCGTTCCCCCTGGTTCTCATTTGGGTTACCATGCACGAAGGGACATAGTGCAATTTCGGCCGATTTTTCCGATTTTTTCAAATAATGTTTAAAAATACTTCCCGATGAGCTAGAGGTCCCAAATTTGGTCTATTATCCTCTTTTATGATGAACTTCCATTACCTAAAAGGGTTTTTCTTAACTCGTATAGGAACATCAACCGTTCTGACCCCTATTTTTTTTTTTCACTTTTCTAACATAATTAAAATATAGTAAAAAATTTCCAAAAACGAATTAATTTATATATAAATGTGCGTCTATTCGTGCCCTTTTGCGCCAAAAAAACCCCATCCTGATTGGACTTTTAGTTTTTGAATTATTAACGTTTTAAGTCGTTTTTTCAAAACCGAAATCGCTGTTTTTTCCCCCAAACGGCGGAGCACAGACAGGCCCAGCGGGTGGCAGGGCTTATGTCGATAATTTGGCCTCTCCCGTAGTAGCCCCACTCGGTTCCAGGTCGGCCAGACAGGTACCGGCGCGATTTTGAAAACCTCGTTTTCAGAG
>NW_028161193.1:22500-26280 GCF_964263955.1 Coregonus lavaretus
CGCCCATGCAGTGAGCTGCAGTCTCAGTCCGAGTGAGAGATGGTTTGAGCGGGCAGGGAGTGTGGGCTTGGTGGTCGTGGTTCTGGAGCCCAGGCCATCCAGGGAGTGAGCTGCAGTCTGAGGCCGAGTGAGAGAGGGTTTGAGTGGGCAGGGAGTGTGGGCTTGGTGGTCGTGGTTCTGGAGCCCAGGCCATCCAGGGAGTGAGCTGCAGTCTGAGGCCGAGTGAGAGAGGGTTTGAGTGGGCAGGGAGTGTGGGCTTGGTGGTCGTGGTTCTGGAGCCCAGGCCATCCAGGGAGTGAGCTGCAGTCTCAGGCCGAGTGAGAGAGGGTTTCACTGGGCATGGAGTGTAGAGATGGAGGCAATGAGCTCCAGAGGTCACAAAGGTCAATGTGGGCCTGCATGGCTGTCAGCAGGGCCACAGAGAGAAGGCCCAAGTGAATAGGTGTGTCTGTGTGAGTGAGTGAACCTGTCTCATAGGGGGGCAGAGCAGGCATCCCCTTTGGGGGCTGTCTGCTCTGTCCCCCTTTTTTTTTGGCCTCCTATACCTCTGGAGGTCAAGGGAGTAAGCTGTACTCTCAAGCCCATGTGAGAGAGGCTTTTAATGGGAAGAGAGAGTTTAAAAAGAGGCATGGAGCTCCAGAGGTCACAAAGGTCAATGTGGGCCTGCATGGATGTCAGCAGGGCATGAGGGAGAAGGCCCAAGTGAATAGGTGTGTCTGTGTGAGTGAGTGAACCTGTCTCATAGGGGGGCAGAGCAGGCATCCCCTTTGGGGGCTGTCTGCTCTGTCCCCCTTTTTTTTTGGCCTCCTATACCTCTGGAGGTCAAGGGAGTAAGCTGTACTCTCAAGCCCATGGGAGAGAGGGTTTTAATAGGGAGAGAGTGATTAAAAGAGGCATGGTGCTCCAGGGGAGTGAGCTGTACTCTCATGCCCATGGGAGATGCCCTTTACTAGGCAGGGAGTTTAGAACAAGGTGCATGGAGCTCCAGAGGTCACAAAGGTCAATGTGGGCCTGCATGGATGTCAGCAGGGCATGAGGGAGAAGGCCCAAGTGAATAGGTTTGTCTGTGTGTGTCTGTGTGAGTGAGTGAGTGAGTGTGTGTGTGAACCTTTCCCACAGGAGGGCAGCACTGTGCAGGCAGCTCCAATGGAGGCTGGCTGCTCTGTGCCCATGTATTATTTGTTCTCTCTCTCTCTCTCTCTCCCCTTTCTTCTGGCCTGCTGGGTCACTTTTGTGTGTGGAGGGCTGGACTCTGTCTCACCCATCCCAGCCATGGGCACCCAGAATGCCCATGTGTGAGTCAGGAGCCCTCCCCTGGTTCTCCTAGTGAAAATGACCTGTGGCGCCCCCCTGTGGATGGATCTTGGTGGGGGTGCTTGGACCCCTTCTTGGGGTCTCCTCCAAGCCAGCCATGCCGACCATGGGCACCCAAAACCCCCATGTGTGAGTGAACAGCCTCCCCAGTGTACCCATAGTGAAATCAGGCTTAAAGTGACCTGTGGCGCCCCCCTGTGGATGGATCTTGGTGGGGGTGCTTGGACCCCTTCTTGGGGTCTCCTCCAAGCCAGCCATGCCGACCATGGGCACCCAAAACCCCCATGTGTGAGTGAACAGCCTCCCCAGTGTACCCATAGTGAAATCAGGCTTAAAGTGACCTGTGGCGCCCCCCTGTGGATGGATCTTGGTGGGGGTGCTTGGACCCCTTCTTGGGGTCTCCTCCAAGCCAGCCATGCCGACCATGGGCACCCAAAACCCCCATGTGTGAGTGAACAGCCTCCCCAGTGTACCCATAGTGAAATCAGGCTTAAAGTGACCTGTGGCGCCCCCCTGTGGATGGATCTTGGTGGGGGTGCTTGGACCCCTTCTTGGGGTCTCCTCCAAGCCAGCCATGCCGACCATGGGCACCCAAAACCCCCATGTGTGAGTGAACAGCCTCCCCAGTGTACCCATAGTGAAATCAGGCTTAAAGTGACCTGTGGCGCCCCCCTGTGGATGGATCTTGGTGGGGGTGCTTGGACCCCTTCTTGGGGTCTCCTCCAAGCCAGCCATGCCGACCATGGGCACCCAAAACCCCCATGTGTGAGTGAACAGCCTCCCCAGTGTACCCATAGTGAAATCCGGCCTAAAGTGACCTGTGGCGCCCCCCTGTGGATGGATTCGGCTGTGGGTGCTTGGACCCCTTCTTGGGGTCTCCCCCAAGCTGGCCATGCCGACCATGGGCACCCAAAACCCCCATGTGTGAGTGAACAGCCTCCCCTGGGTCCCCATAGTGAAATCCGGCCTAAAGTGACCTGTGGCGCCCCCCTGTGGATGGATTCGGCTGTGGGTGCTTGGACCCCTTCTTGGGGTCTCCCCCAAGCTGGCCATGCCGACCATGGGCACCCAAAACCCCCATGTGTGAGTGAACAGCCTCCCCTGGGTCCCCATAGTGAAATCCGGCCTAAAGTGACCTGTGGCGCCCCCCTGTGGATGGATCTGGATGGGGGTGCTTGGACCCCTTCTTGGGGTCTCCTCCAAGCCAGCCATGCCGACCATGGGCACCCAAAACCCCCATGTGTGAGTGAACAGCCTCCCCTGGGTCCCCATAGTGAAATCAGGCTTAAAATGACATGTGGCGCCCCCCTGTGGATGGATCCGGCTGTGGGGTCTTGTACCCCCTCTTGGGGTCACCCCCAAGCCGGCCATGGGCACCCAAAACCCCCATGTGTGAGTGAACAGCCTCCCCTGTGTCCCCATAGTGAAATCAGGCCTAAAGTGACATGTGGCGCCCCCCTGTGGATGGATCCGGGTGGGGGTGCTTGGACCCCCTCTTGGGGTCTCCCCCAAGCCATGGGCAGCCAAATCCCCCATTTGTGAGTTAAGATCATCCCCTGGTTCCCCTAGTGAAATCAGGCCTAAAATGACCTCTGTGGCGCCCCCCTGTGGATGGATCCGGCTGTGGGGTCTTGGACCCCCTCTTGGGGTCACCCCCAAGCCAGCCATGGGCACCCAAAACCCCCATTTGTGAGTTAAGATCATCCCCTGGTTCCCCTAGTGAAATCAGGCTTAAAATGACATGTGGCGCCCCCCTGTGGATGGATCCGGGTGTGGGGTCTTGGACCCCCTCTTGGGGTCACCCCCAAGCCGGCCAAGGGCACCCAAAACCCCCATGTGTGAGGTAAGAGCCTCCCCTGGTTCTCCTAGTGTCCGCCGGCGGTTTACCATATGGGGGTGTCTGACCACCACCCCAATCCGAGAAAAGTGCATCAAAATCGGCCTCCGTGAGCCAGGAGTCGGTCCCTGGTTCTCATAGTGTCAACCGGATGATTTCCATATGGGGGTGTCTGACCACCAACCCAATCCGAGAAAAGTGCATCAAAATCGGCCTTCCGGGAGCCAGGAGTCGGTCCCTGGTTCTCATAGTGTCAACCGGATGGTTTCCATATGGGGGTGTCTGACCACCAACCCAATCCGAGAAAAGTGCATCAAAATCGGCCTTCCGGGAGCCAGGAGTCGGTCCCTGGTTCTCATAGTGTCAACCGGATGATTTCCATATGGGGGTGTCTGACCACCAACCCAATCCGAGAAAAGTGCATCAAAATCGGCCTCCGTGAGCCAGGAGTCGGTCCCTGGTTCTCATAGTGTCAACCGGATGATTTCCATATGGGGGTGTCTGACCACCAACCCAATCCGAGAAAAGTGCATCAAAATCGGCCTTCCGGGAGCCAGGAGTCGGTCCCTGGTTCTCCTAATGTCAACCGGATGATTTCCATATGGGGGTGTCTGACCACCAACCCAATC
>NW_028161192.1:0-74449 GCF_964263955.1 Coregonus lavaretus
TACTTTTAGATGTGTGTATTGTTGTGAATTGTTAGATACTACTGCACTGTTGGGAACACAAGCATTTCGCTACACCCGCAATTAAATCTGCTAAATATGTGTATGTGACCAATCAAATTTGATTTGATTTGATTTGATAATTGTAGTTTTACGAAATTACATAGAAGACAACTCTGGGCCAGGGAGAGGTAGTTAGAACAGGGGATTCATTGGTCCTGTGTGTGCAATGCCAGGGTCGAAGATTCATCTTAAGATGACTGGATATAGTTATTCTGTGCCCGTCTGCTGAACAAGAGATAGGCTATCTGTATTTGTTATCTGTGATTCTTTCAACCTTTATTTATCAAGGTTAGCCTCGTTGAGATAAAATATCTTCTTCAAGAGAGACCAAGAGAGAGAGAGAAAGTTTCACCATCTGACACAAAAGACACTTCCTGATAATATACAAGGCCTTCGTCATTCTGCATTCCTTTCAGACTAGCACTCACGGACACACACATTCAGAGAGAGACAGAGAGAGAGAGAGAGAGAGAGAGAGAGAGACAGAGAGAGAGAGAGAGAGAGAGAGACAGAGAGAGAGAGAGAGAGACAGAGAGAGAGACAGAGAGAGAGACAGAGAGAGAGAGAGAGAGACAGAGCGAGAGTCAGTGAGTGAGAGAGAGAGAAAGAGAGAAACATTACTCACAGAAAACATTCATCATCTTGAGCAGAGATTCCACCTGCTTTCCCACCTAGGGACATGAATAATTCAGTCCCCAGAGAGCCCAGGGTGCCTACCGGACAGTAGGAGAGGGAGAAAGAGAGAGGTTGAGGTGGAGAGAGAATGGGATATGAGCTACTCTACCTTTTCCTGACAAATGGGGGAGAGTGGTAGAAAATATAAATAAATTAGGCGAGAGCGAGCGCGAGACAGAGACCGGGAGAAAGAAAGACAAAGGAGGAAATGCCTCATCTTTAAATGCAAGACACTAAAAACCTCAGACTACAGCCCACAAAGGGGCGCTCCTTCCATATCAGCCCCTGATCCATTCCCCCGTGGACCCCAACGTTCAGGCCTGGTTGATTCCTCCATTACTACCAGCAAGAAGCAAAAAGCAATGAAGAAATAATGTTTCAGTTTGCTTCCTGAATTTAAATGAAGCACCCTTTGCCGAGTCATGCTGAGGAGCCTGTCTGAATGGGAGTACCCACTCACCTAACTCTGCATGTCAGATCTGAATGTGAGTACCCACTCACCTAACTCTGCAGGAGGTCAGAGTTTCGGGCAGTGGAAGGCCACCTGGAGAGGGGTCCTGTTGTGACTAGGGGCCAGGCACAGCTCAGGCCAGCTAAAAGCCCTTTCTCACTCTACTCTAATAATGACATTATACTGTATGTCACACACCCAACCAATAGGCTCAAAGAAAGTGCAGGAGAAAATACATATAATACACATTGCAATCAGACGCAATTTCAAGATTTTTATTTGTTAAGCTTTCAGCTACTCTTTTAAAAGCCAAAGCCTGACAGACATTGTATGACTGCTGGGAGTAAATAACAGCTTGCATGATTACAACAGAGTCCAAAATGGCCTTGAACACAATCACAGATCATTTGAATCTCTATGTGCACTCTTTTGTTGAAGAACGATTTGGAGAAATTGGAGGGTCTGGACTGGACTTTTTTGTTCGAAAAGATAAGAAAGTATAGAAGGAGAAATGATAAAGGACTATCAAGTGTAATCAACTGAAGGCCACTTAATAAATCACAATTTCCTTTTTGTGTGAGGGTATTATATTAGCAATAACCAAATGAGCCTGTGTGTGATTGGCTGTGTGTGATTGGCTTTGCTTTAATCCTCGGTCGTGATCAGTAGGCACAAAACAGAAGAAAACCTCCCCAAACTGAGTGAAATGAGGAGGTACCATCTGAACTTGTCCAATACGAAACACTTATTTTTGTTTTACGTTTTGCTACAATGTGCCTTTCTGGACCCTGACAACGGTGGACAGAAACAACCAAACAGCCTCTGTAAAAGTCAGTACGTAGACTTGTTGACATGACTGTCTGCTGACCTTACAAGTCATCATTACAGTACAGCACAACTCTGACCACACCAGCAGGGCTAAGAAAGCAACATCCGCATTGTGCCGAGCCTACATTAGCTCAAGACCCAGGATGTGTAGAACTGGAAATGTAATGTATCATATAGCATCAATCGCCTTCGATTATAACATTAACAATTCAATATTCTAAACGCCCAAGCAAGCGTATTCGCTGTTCACATACATGTTTTTCACCACATCTCCTCTCCCCTTTGTTCCAGTTCGTCACGCTGAGTGATTGTTCTATTATTCCATGAAGCTGAATTGACATTTGATTGACCATCTTCCAGGCTCCAATGATTGATGGAGCTGGTTTACTGCTGTTCACTCAGAGAGGAAAGACTAACAACCACAGGAGAGTCAAATAATATGACCTACAGTACATTGAACAGAACATACTATACACAATGGAGCATCTCTCAGATAGCAGAGAACAGCTAAGGTTTTAGAAAACCATGAATAAACAGACAGACAGAAGAATGGATAGACAGACAGACATCTTGAGAGACACACTAACAAACCTCGAGACACACACACACACCTCTTGAGACACACACACACCTCTTGAGAAGAAGGCACTGATCATGAAGCTGAAGTTGATGGTTGCCACGGCGAAGACGAGCAGGAAGACTAATACCAGGGTGGGGTCACTATAGGTCAACACAGCTCCATTAGGGCTGACCTAGAAAAGGCCAGGACAGGAAGGAACATCATTATCATCATCAATACTAAACACACTGTATTGGACACCGACACCTTGGTTTGGATTCACTAGGGCACACTGTAGCAAAACGTAGGAAAACCTTTTGCAACACAAAACGAAAACATTTCTTATTGGACAATTTCAGGTAGTCCCTCCACGTTTCAGATGGTTTTCTTTCATTTAGTGCCTAATGAACACAACCCTGGACAGATCGCGATCAAGTAGACACTCATCTTTATTATAACAACCTTATTTCAGCCTGGTACTGTTGAGGACACTCATCTTTATTATAACAACCTTATTTCAGCCAGGTACTGTTGAGGACACTCAGCTTTATTATAACAACCTTATTTCAGCCTGGTACTGTTGAGGACACTCATCTTTATTATAACAACCTTATTCAGCCAGGTACTGTTGAGGACACTCAGCTTTATTATAACAACCTTATTTCAGCCTGGTACTGTTGAGGACACTCATCTTTATTATAACAACCTTATTCAGCCAGGTACTGTTGAGGACACTCAGCTTTATTATAACAACCTTATTCAGCCAGGTACTGTTGAGGACACTCAACTTTATTATAACAACCTTTTTCAGCCAGGTACTGTTGAGGACACTCAACTTTATTATAACAACCTTATATCAGCCAGGTACTGTTGAGGACACTCAACTTTATTATAACAACCTTATTCAGCCAGGTACTGTTGAGGACACTCAACTTTATTATAACAACCTTATTCAGACAGGTACTGTTGAGGACACTCAGCTTTATTATAACAACCTTATTCAGCCAGGTACTATTAGTCAGAGACATTCTCTTGACGTGACCTCCTTAGTCAAGAGGTGAACAGTTGAAAAAACAATTGACAATTTAGAATCATGCCCCTTCTCTAAGCAATAGAAAGAAAAAACAAGTTAAGTGTTTTTGTTTTGTAACATAACAGTTATGTAAAGTGTAAACTCACCTTGATGCAGAAGAGCAGCGTGACGAAGAACATGGAGATGGAGAGGAAGAGGAAGAACATGAGGAACCAGGCCATCCAGTGCAGCCAGTTACTGAGGCCCATCATCCGCATGTACTCCTGTAGAGAGTGAGTAGAGTGAGATTAACAGTTTGCTTGATTGACAGACAGGTAATCCACCACCTCACCCCTTCACCCACCTTGAGCTTCCTCTCCTTCTCCTGCACCACGGCCCTCACGATGTTCAGGGAGGTGTAGGTGAGGCTGAGCACCAGGAGGAGGGGCAGCTGGTTCTGGATGGCCAGTATGAACACGTCGTAGATGAACGGTGGGAAGGGAAACCGGCGGAGGACCACCCGGGTGCGGGAGAGGAGCCAGGCTGCTCCCGTGCTGTTATAGGAACGCATGATGGCCCGGTTGACCGCATGCTGCACCGCCAGGAAGCCCTCGCGGAAGTAACCTACAAAGAGGAGCCAGGTTATGTTAGAATAAATGCGTCTCAATTCTCACAATGTGGGCCCCTGTGCATTCCTCCCTATGGATCAGTAAAAGCATGGGCTGGAGCCTAGGGAGTTTCTTTCATCAGTCTCCTGACAATGTTGTCAAACACAAGTCATGATGACACTGACAAGCCATGACGACACGGACACAAGTCATGGCGACACGGACACAAGTCATGGCGACACGGACACAAGTCATGGCGACACGGACACAAGTCATGGCGACACAGACACAAGTCATGACGACACGGACACAAGTCATGACGACACGGACACAAGTCATGACGACACGGACACAAGTTTTTCCTGACCACCTGACTTGACCTGGCAAAACTCTGAGCCCTAGTTAGAGCCTATCCCTAGGGCCCATTGTTTTTCCTGTTCATGTCATATTTTGGTGGGAAAAAACATCTGGTTCTAAGTATGACACTCTTCCATTACCATGGAGATAAACAGGAAATTATGACTCATTATCTGACCTTTTTACCAGATCATTCCTTCACCCCACCAAAAGTTCATATTAACATATGCTGATCTGAAAATGATGACAACAGCTATTCACTGAACAATCTGAACTGATGAAGGGATAACTGGCATTAAGAGGCAGGAGCTAGGCCTCAGTAATGAAGAAAAAAAAAACACTGAAACAGGGAGGGACTACCAATAAGAATGGAACATTTTCATAAACGTTTTCCATTGTGTGCTTTAATGAACATGACCCTGATATCTCCCATTAGAGACACATTAACACAGCCACTTAATTTTAGATCAAAGGTCTGGCTCAGTAGAGGACACCAGAACGCCATCTCTCCTGTTCTCATCCCTCGTTAATCATCTCTTCCTCTTCCGGGAGTCAGAATATGGACATAGCTTCAAAAAGGAAGGAGGAAGGGCATCAAAAGGCCAGGATCAACGATGGAGGACCTGGAGCCATGAGCAGAGAGATGGGGCAAATCTCAAATGGCATCCTATTCTCTATATAATATACTACTTGTTATGCAACCACCACCATCGTTTCTGGAAATATTCTGGAAAAGATCTAAAAACAACTATCTGAGCCATCACTATCACCATTTATCAGAGAGAACTAAGTGCATCCATGTGGATGGACAAAAAAAAAAAAAAACATCAAGTTTCCTGATGATAAAGGCAAAGCTGTGAAAAATACAGTTTGGGTCAGAAAGGTAGTGTGACAAGAGGGTATCACTAGATTACAGGGCTCAGCCAAACACTGTGGCCCTGTGACACAAAGCCAGGGTTGCCATGGGAACAAGGAGGGAGCAGGGAGGAAATGTTATCTTTCAAGGGGCTGTGCAAATAGCTAAAGCTCTCCCATCGAGTGTGTGATCTGTGAAAACAAGAGAATGACAGTGCACCTGACTGCGGCAGTTGGTTAAACCCACCTGTGTAGGAGTACAGATTTTGACATTTTATATAGTATATGCCATTTAGGAGACACTTTTATGCAAAGTAGAGTTGTGTTTAATAAAAAAAAAGTGTTTGTCATGCTTCAGACAGCTACTGTCTCTCCACACACACAAACTCATTCCTCTCGTATCTGGCTCTGATCCACTGTTCCCGAAGGAGCCTGCAGAAACAGTTGGTGTTTGTTTACTATATTTACTGTGTTTATGCTTGAAAAGATTCACTGTCAATAATGTCTCATTAACCAACATGGATGACAGATCAGGGTGGTGTTCATTAGGGCACGCAACTGAAAATGTTTTGCAACGGAACACAAAAAGGAGTATTTCTTATTGGACCAGTCCAGATAGTTCCTCCCTGTTTCAGTCCGTTTGGGGCCTAATGAACACAACCCTGGAGTTCTCATCCAGTGAATCTATAATGCAGTACTTATCTTTTAAATATTATATTGCTCCTCTGCCCTGTCAAATAATCAGGATTTTGATTACAGAAATGATTGGAATGGACAATCACCCATAAACATACTTTGACACCCTTCTCTCCAATTCCCTCGGACTCGCTCTGAATTGATCACTCATTCCACGTCTTCTTCCCTCCCTCCCAACACTTTCCCTCACCATCTCTCTCTTCGCTCTGTCTGTCTTATCAGTAATCCGTCTTAACATGCACACAGGCAATATCTTATTTTATTAATTTTTTTATTTAACCTTTATTTAACCAGGTAAGCCAGTTGAGAACAAGTTCTCATTTACAACTGCGACCTGGCCAAGATAAAGCAAAGCAGTGCGATAAAAACAACACAGAGTTACATATGGGGTAAACAAAACATAAAGTCAAAAATACAACAGAAAATATATACAGTGGGGAAAAAAAGTATTTAGTCAGCCACCAATTGTGCAAGTTCTCCCACTTAAAAAGATGAGAGGCCTGTAATTTTCATCATAGGTACACGTCAACTATGACAGACAAATTGAGAAAAAAAAATCCAGAAAATCACATTGTCTGGGTCTTTCAGCATGACAATGATCCCAAACACACCGCCCGGGAGTGTGGATCATCAAGGAGTGGCTTCGTAAGAAGCATTTCAAGGTCCTGGAGTGGCCTAGCTAGTCTCCAGATCTCAACTCCATAGAAAATCTTTGGAGGGAGTTGAAAGTCTGTGTTGCCCAGCGACAGCCCCAAAACATCACTGCTCTAGAGGAGATCTGCATGGAGGAATGGGCCAAAATACCAGCAACAGTGTGTGAAAACGTTGTGAAGACTTACAGAAAACGTTTGACCTGTGTCATTGCCAACAAAGGGTATATAACAAAGTATTGAGAAACTTTTGTTATTGACCAAATACTTATTTTCCACCATAATTTGCAAATAAATTCATAAAAAATCCTACAATGTGATTTTCAGGATTTTTTTTTCTCATTTTGTCTGTCATAGTTGACGTGTACCTATGATGAAAATTACAGGCCTCTCTCATCTTTTTAAGTGGGAGAACTTGCACAATTGGTGGCTGACTAAATACTTTTTTCCCCCACTGTATACAGTGTGTGCGAATGTAGTAAATTATGGAGCTAAGGCAATAAATAGGCCATAGTGCAAAATAGTTACAATTTCGTATTAACACTGGAATGATAGATGTGCAAAAGATGATGTGCAAATAGAGACACTGGGGTGCAAATTAGCAAAATAAATAACAATATGGGGATGAGGTAGTTGGATGGGCTAATTTCAGAATGGCTGTGTGCAGGTGCAGTGATCGGTAAGCTGCTCTGACAACTGACGCTTAAAGTTAGTGAGGGAGATAAGAGTCTCCAGCTTCAGAGATTTTTGCAGTTCGTTCCAGTCATTGGCAGCAGAGAACTGGAAGGAATGGCGGCCAAAGGAGGTGTTGGCTTTGGGGATGACCAGTGAGATATACCTGCTGGAGCGCAGACTACTGGTGGGTGTTGCTATGGTGACCAGTGAGCTAAGATAAGACGTGGATTTGCCTAGCAGTGAATTATAGATGACCTGGAGCAGACACACAGACAAACATATAAAGCCTGAGACTGTGTGTGTGTGTGTGTGTGTGTGTGTGTGTGTGTGTATTATTATCCTCGTGGGTACCGGAAATCACTGAAAGTCCCCACAAGGATAGTAAAACAAGGAAAATTCTCCATTGTGGGGACATTTCCCACTTCCCCACGAGTACAAAGGCCATGTTAAACTTAGGGGATAGGTTTGGGGTTACAATTAGGGTTAGGGCTCACCGGGCGTGCCCCCCTGGAGGTCGTACTGCTCCCTGGGACCGGGAAGTTGGAAGAGGGGGAACAGGTTGAGGGTGTGCCAGTCAAAGTCATTGTTGATGTTTAGCTCAGACTTCTCCTGGGCCGGGGCGTTACGGGGACTAAAGGTGAACCGTAGGTGGTAGCTGACCTGTAGGGTATAAGAGGAGGAGGAGAGGAATAGAAGGAGGGAGGGAGGGAGAGTAAAAGAGAGAAAGAGAAAGACATTATGAACAACTGGAAGAGTATATTTTCTTTTTGTAGATGTGAAAGGCCAGTTGATGTACACTACCGTTCAAAAGTTTGGGATCAATTAGAAATGTCCTTGTTTTCCATGAAAACATACATGAAATGAGTTTGAATAGGAAATAATGATTTTTAATAGAAATAATAATTGTGTCCTTCAAACTTTGCTTTCATCAAAGAATGCTCCATTTGCAGCAATTACAGCCTTGCAGACCTTTGGCATTCTAATTGTCAATTTGTTGAGGTAATCTGAAGAGATTTCCCCACATGCTTCCTGAAGCACCTCCCACAAGTTGGATTGGCTTGATGGGCACTTCTTACGTACCATACGGTCAAGCTGCTCCCAAAACAGCTCAATAGGGTTGAGATCCGGTAACTGTGCTGACCACTCCATTATAGACAGAATACCAGCTGACTGCTTCTTAACTAAATAGTTATTGCATAGTTTGGAGCTGTGCTTTGGGTCATTTTCTTGTTGTAGGAGGAAATTGGCTCCAATCAAGCGCCGTCCACAGGGTATGGCATGGCGTTGCAAAATGGAGTGATAGCCTTCCTTCTTCAAGATCCCTTTTACCCTGTACAAATCTCCCACTTTACCACCACCAAAGCACCCCCAGACCATCACATTGCCTCCACCATGCTTGACAGATGGCATCAAGCACTCCTCCAGCATCTTTTCATTTGGTCTGAGTCTCACGAATGTTCTTCTTTGTGATCCGAACACCTCAAACTTCGATTCGTCTGTCCATAACACTTTTTTCCCAATCTTCCTCTGTCCAGTGTCTGTGTTCTTTTGCCCATCTTAATCTTTTCTTTTTATTGGCCAGTCTGAGATATGGCTTTTTCTTTGCAACTCTGCCTAGAAGGTCAGCATCCCGGAGTCGCCTCTTCACTGTTGACGTTGAGACTGGTGTTTTGCGGGTACTATTTAATGAAGCTGCCAGTTGAGGACCTGTGAGGCATCTGTTTCTCAAACTAGACACTCTAATGTATTTGTCCTATTGCTCAGTTGTGCACCGGGGCCTCCCACTCCTCTTTCTATTCTGGTTAGAGCCAGTTTGCGCTGTTCTGTGAAGGGAGTAGTACACAGCGTTGTATGAGATCTTCAGTTTCTTGGCAATTTCTCGCATGGAATAGCCTTCATTTCTCAGAACAAGAATAGACTGACGAGTTTCAGAAGAAAGTTCTTTGTTTTTGGCCATTTTGATCCTATAATCAAACCCACAATTGCTGATGCTCCAGATACTCAACTAGTCTCAAGAAGGCCAGTTGTATTGCTTCTTTAATCAGCACAACAGTTTTCAGCTGTGCTAACATAATTGCAAAAGGGTTTTCTAATGATCAACTAGCCTTTTAAAATGATAAACTTGGATTAGCAAACACAACGTGCCATTGGAACACAGGACTGATGGTTGCTGATAATGGGCCTCTGTACGCCTATGAAGATATTCCATAAAAAATCTGCCTTTTCCAGCAACAATAGCCAGTCACAACATTAACAATGTCTACACTGTATTTCTGATCAATTTGATGTTATTTTAAATGGACAAAACAATTGCTTTTCTTTTGAAAACAAGGACATTTCTAAGTGACCCCAAACTTTTCAACGGTAGTGTATATTGATCCACCACCATCTACCTCTCTGCCCACCCCACACCTAAGCACCACCACATTCCACTATGACAGACAGACAGACAGACACACCCTCTCTCTGTACTCCTCAGACAGACAGACAGACGCTGGGCCTGAGATCATCAAGCTATCAGCTCAGTCTGCTCATGACTGACTGACCACAGGTCTCGCTAAAAGACAGATGAAAAGAGGCAGTGAGAGAGGGAGAATGAGAGAGAGAAAAGAAGACAAGACACACTGCGATTCATCTCCCAACGGGCCCTGGTCTAAAGTAGTGCACTATATAGGGAATAGGGTGCCATTTTGGGACACAACCAAGCTCTCCATCCACCCATCAGAGCGGGCTGTGAGTGAGCCTCTCTCAGGTTAAACATGGTCCAGCTTCATAAACCTGTCAGTCAGACTAACTGCTTCAGATAAGCAATAGAGTGTGATTGGTCTGCACTCAAAAAGACGTTGCATAAAGCTTACTTCATTTTTATATTTTTGTTTTTACTGCATCAGGATAGCATACACAGAGCGTTTTACTCATCAACCAAACTTTTGGGAGAGCGCAATAGACTTACTGTTTCAGACAGACACCATCCTCCCTATGGAGATTTAACAGTATCAACCCAGCCAGGGAATTCTGTTGTCTCTTTTTCCTGATTTCCTTCCAGCAGGTCATTCCTGCTGCACAGGTTAAAAATACACTGTGAAACTTTAGCTTTTGGTGCACCTAAATGGGTGTGGCGAGGTCTGCCGCTTTCTGTCCAATGAGGTCATTTCTGTAGAATATTTCTGTCTCTATAGGGGACCCCTTTTGGCTCAAGAGCACCCCCAGAGGCAAAAGTTCTGTATAGCCTCTTCAACCAGGAGGAAATACTAAGTGTGGTTAAATGTTAGCACGTCAAGGACTTGGCTGGACTGCAGGTGACTCCAGGATTAAAGTATTTGAATGAGTGGCAATAATACCGTCAGTGAGAACCAGATGCTTTCATTTGTAAACAAAGAGCTGATTCAGGGTTCAAGATTCAAGTAGGGTAACCACATGTACCGGATTGTGTGGGACAGTCCCGCATTTTGGCCCTTCGTCCCGCAACCAAACAATCATGTCCCGCATTTTATCAACAAATTAAAACACCACTAATTTAGGAAAAAGGTACATTTGTCACGTATTTCGGTCAGACTTCCTATTCATTTGATGAGAATTGACATTCCAACCTGTCTCTTTTGCAGTCACGTTGCACTTATGACAAGATAAATATCAAGGATGTGGGGCTGGTGATGTTAAACACTTCTCCAATCGTTGTTGAGATCTGATATTCTGCACAGCGCAAGAAGAGAAGTAGGCCAATGTCATATCATCACCCAATCACATTTGTCAAATCCTTTCAGGCTAAATTCCAGCTAAACTTGGAGAGGATCGTTAACAACTTACAAAAAGCGTGCGTGCGTCTAACGAAGAGCTAGTAAGTAAATAGCCGTATTAGACTGAAAGGTCATTTCGTCAAACTTGTGAGGCTCTTCATGCTCATTAGTTGCTCAACATATTTGCTACTACTTCACTCAATCCCATTTTAAAAAGTCTCTCCTCCTAACTGTTTTACATTTCCTGAGACCAACCTGAAATGTTTCCTTGACCATATATTCCCAGATTTCCATAAAACTGCCACGCAAGTGGTCTCTCCTTTATGCATCACAACATTTTGCTTGAGGAAAAACAGTAGGCAAGGTACACTTCAATTAGCTCGCTCGGTGCAGCAGTAGGGAGATTTGTGTGCGTGTAACTTGGGAAAAACTATTCAAGTGTAGACTACACTGTCCCATGAATGTCCCGCAAAATCATACCGTTGTCCCGCATTTGGGCATTTTAAATGTGGTCACCCTAGGTTCAAGTACAGTGAAGCTGTCCAGCCAGTGTGACTGGTCACAAACATACTGTAATAAATGCATGTGTTATCTGTCTATCAACACCACATCCACGTGGTTCAGAGGGTAGGTCTTCCCCCTCTATCCAGAAAGGACAGGATTCAGATAAGAGACTTTCCCAATTCCCCCAAATACGCTCACTGCCATGAATCTCCTCTACCCCATCCCCTCTACCTTCTCGCCCGTTCCCTCACCCCTTCCCTTCCCAGTCTTGAAGCCTGCATCTCTCCTTCATCAATGATGAATGAACAAACTAAGACACAGTTTATTGGTTTGTTAGGAAACGGGCAGGCATACAGTGCGAAATGTAGGGCTGTCCCAGACTAAAAAACATCTTAGTCGACCGAAAGTAGTCTGTTCTTTTGACCAATCGATTGTATTTTTCTATATATAGACACACCGTATGTGTTTGAATAAAATCAACTATATACAGTCGTGGTCAAAAGTTTTGAGAATGACATAAGTATTGGGCTTCACAAAGTTTGCTGCTTCAGTGTTTTTAGATATTTTTGTCAGATGTTACTATGGTATACTGAAGTATAATTACAAGCATTCCGTAAGTGTCAAAGGCTTTTATTGACAATTACATTAAGTTTATGCAAAGAGTCAATATTTGCAGTGTTGACCCTTCTTTTTCAAGACCTCTGCAATCCGCCCTGGCATGCTGTCAATTAACTTCTGGGCCACATCCTGACTGATGGCAGCCCATTCTTGCATAATCAATGCTTGGAGTTTGTCAGAATTTGTGGGTTTTTGTTTCTCCACCCGCCTCTTGAGGATCGACCACAAGTTCTCAATGGGATTAAGGTCTGGGGAGTTTCCTGGCCATGGACCCAAAATGTCAATGTTTTGTTTCCCGAGCCACTTAGTTATCACTTTTGCCTTATGGCAAGGTGCTCCATCATGCTGGAAAAGGCATTGTTCGTCACCAAACTGTTCTTGGATGGTTGGGAGAAGTTGCTCTCGGAGGATGTGTTGGTACCATTCTTTATTCATGGCTGTGTTCTTAGGCAAAATTGTGAGTGAGCCCACTCCCTTGGCTGAGAAGCAACCCCACACATGAATGGTCTCAGGATGCTTTATTGTTGGCATGACACAGGACTGATGGTAGCGCTCACCTTGTCTTCTCCGGACAAGCTTTTTTCCGGATGCCCCAAACAATCAGAAAGGGGATTCATCAGAGAAAATGACTTTACCCCAGTCTTCAGCAGTCCAATCCCTGTACCTTTTGCAGAATATCAGTCTGTCCCTGATGTTTTTCCTGGAGAGAAGTGGCTTCCTCGCTGCCCTTCTTGACACCAGGCCATCCTCCAAAAGTCTTTGCCTCACTGTGCGTGCAGATGCACTCACACCTGCCTGCTGCCATTCCTGAGCAAGCTCTGTACTGGTGTTTCCCCGATCCCACAGCTGAATCAACTTTAGGAGACGGTCCTGGCGCTTGCTGGACTTTCTTGGGCGCCCTGAAGCCTTCTTCACAACAATTGAACCTCTCTCCTTGAAGTTCTTGATGATCCGATAAATGGTTGATTTAGGTGCAATCTTACTAGCAGCAATATCCTTGCCTGTGAAGCCCTTTTTGTGCAAAGCAATGATGATGGCACGTGTTTCCTTTCAGGTAACCATGGTTAACAGAGGAATAACAATGATTTCAAGCACCACCCTCCTTTTAAAGCTTCCAGTCTGTTATTCTAACTCAATCAGCATGACAGAGTGATCTCCAGCCTTGTCCTCATCAACACTCTCACCTGTGTTAACGAGAGAATCACTGACATGATGTCAGCTGGTCCTTTTGTGGCAGGGCTGAAATGCAGTGGAAATGTTTTTTGGGGATTAAGTTCATTTTCATGGCAAAGAGGGACTTTGCAATTAATTGCAATTCATCTGATCACTCTTCATAACATTCTGGAGTATATGCAAATTGCCATCATAAAAACTGAGGAAGCAGACTTTGTGAAAATTTATATTTGTGTCATTCTCAAAACTTTTGACCACTACTGGTAATTGAGCTTGTCTGATGCTTTAAGCACACTTTGATGAAATAAGACACACATGACTCAAGAGGGAGCAAGACATCAAGATAACCAGAAAAATAAAAAATAAACGTAACCTGACCATCCTCCTCCCACAACTGATGGCTTTCGCAGATTCTGCCCTTAATCTCCTGAAGTTTCCGGTAATAGTCTACACAAGGAGTTGGCAACCTTTCTCATGTGGAATGACAATGTATCTTACTATTTCTACCAATCCGCATGCCAGTTATGGTTTACAACTATTAACTTGGGTCTGGCCCGAAGCTAGCAAACTTGCAACATTGTATAAAATATTCTGGGCCCTCAGAGTTTCCTGCCCCAGGGAGCTTGGGACAGACACAGCTGTAGGCTATTTGCAGGCTATTTGCGCAAGGGATAAGAAGTAACCAGGTAAGCCTATTTTATGACGTTTCCACTGGATCAGAACATGACATTTTTCCCTTTCACACTGAGTGATTATTGAAAGGGAGAGAGCTGGAACAATTTTTCAAATACATCGAGGAACTATTTTCATTCTCAATGGATGTAAAAATAGACTTTGTTTGCTTGCTGTTTGAGGTGAAGTAAACATCCCCACGGCCTCCGCAATGGACTAGTCTCTGCCACCGCAATGGATTATTTCACTGAGCTGGGTGCGAATAAGACAGGCGTCTCATGTGCCATAAGAAATATACACTGCTCAAAAAAATAAAGGGAACACTAAAATAACACATCCTAGATCTGAATGAATGAAATAATCTTATTAAATACTTTTTTCTTTACATAGTTGAATGTGCTGACAACAAAATCACACAAAAATTATCAATGGAAATCAAATGTATCAACCCATGGAGGTCTGGATTTGGAGTCACCCTCAAAATTAAAGTGGAAAACCACACTACAGGCTGATCCAACTTTGATGTAATGTCCTTAAAACAAGTCAAAATGAGGCTCAGTAGTGTGTGTGGCCTCCACGTGCCTGTATGACCTCCCTACAATGCCTGGGCATGCTCCTAATGAGGTGGCGGATGGTCTCCTGAGGGATCTCCTCCCAGACCTGGACTAAAGCATCCGCCAACTCCTGGACAGTGTGTGATGCAACGTGGCGTTGGTGGATGGAGCGAGACATGATGTCCCAGATGTGCTCAATTGGATTCAGGTCTGGGGAACGGGCGGGCCAGTCCATAGCATCAATGCCTTCCTCTTGCAGGAACTGCTGACACACTCCAGCCACATGAGGTCTAGCATTGTCTTGCATTAGGAGGAACCCAAGGCCAACCGCACCAGCATATGGTCTCACAAGGGGTCTGAGGATCTCATCTCGGTACCTAATGGCAGTCAGGCTACCTCTGGCGAGCACATGGAGGGCTGTGCGGCCCCTCAAAGAAATGCCACCCCACACCATGACTGACCCACCGCCAAACCGGTCATGCTGGAGGATGTTGCAGGCAGCAGAACGTTCTCCACGGCGTCTCCAGACTCTGTCACGTCTGTCACGTGCTCAGTGTGAACCTGCTTTCATCTGTGAAGAGCACAGGGCGCCAGTGGCGAATTTGCCAATCTTGGTGTTCTCTGGCAAATGCCAAACGTCCTGCACGGTGTTGGGCTGTAAGCACAACCCCCACCTGTGGACGTCGGGCCCTCATACCACCCTCATGGAGTCTGTTTCTGACCGTTTGAGCAGACACATGCACATTTGTGGCCTGCTGGAGGTCATTTTGCAGGGCTCTGGCAGTGCTCCTCCTGCTCCTCCTTGCACAAAGGCGGAGGTAGCAGTCCTGCTGCTGGGTTGTTGCCCTCCTACGGCCTCCTCCACGTCTCCTGATGTACTGGCCTGTCTCCTGGTAGCGCCTCCATGCTCTGGACACTACGCTGACAGACACAGCAAACCTTCTTGCCACAGCTCGCATTGATGTGCCATCCTGGATGAGCTGCACTACCTGAGCCACTTGTGTGGGTTGTAGACTCCGTCTCATGCTACCACTAGAGTGAAAGCACCGCCAGCATTCAAAAGTGACCAAAACATCAGCCAGGAAGCATAGGAACTGAGAAGTGGTCTGTGGTCACCACCTGCAAAACCAGTCCTTTATTGGGGGGTGTCTTGCTAATTGCCTATAATTTCCACCTGTTGTCTATTCCATTTGCACAACAGCATGTGAAATGTATTGTCAATCAGTGTTGCTTCCTAAGTGGACAGTTTGATTTCACAGAAGTGTGATTGACTTGGAGTTACATTGTGTTGTTTAAGTGTTCCCTTTATTTTTTTGAGCAGTGTATATAATTTATATTTGCTACAGCGCAACTAAAAAAAATATTTGTCAACCAACAGCCTATCGACCAAACAATCGACCAGTCGACTAATTGGGGTCAGCCCTAAGTGCAATACAAACTATATGAATACACTGTTAAACCAACCTGTTGGGGCAGTGGCTCGTCATCGTGAGTGAAGGAGTGCTCAAACACCACAGCAGCCAGAACCTTCCGAGACAGAGGGTCCTTCCTCACAAAGTCCTCAAACTGCTCCTCCGTCTCAAACCCACGCACTGTTGGGGCAAACAGAGAGAGAGATTGACATTAGTTGAAGTGAGAAATTCCCATGACATGTCTACCCACACCGGACTCTCCCTTTAACCTTGTGAATTCTACCAGTTGACATCGAGAGAGAGACACACACACACACTATCTGTACTACCCTGATATGAAAGCCAGCTGAACACACAACAGGCTGATATAACAGTGGTATGATATAGACACAGTGAAGTGTTGAAATAAGCCTCAATTTCACCCCGTTTTCCAGTTATGGAAAACAAACAATATCACATCTTCAGCTCAAATGATCTTTTCCATTTATAAATTTGTCTACCTATCCCATAGATTTCAACTTACTCTGTTTACCTTATCTTGAGCACTGGTATTCAGGCCCACACGCACATACAAGCGCTCTCATTTTAAAACAGTTCAATGAAAGCTGCTGCCAAACCACACCAGTGTAAACAAGCACTCTATGGGAGCAGCTCAGCCTAGATGCACTTCCATTGTGTGTGTGTGTGTGTGTTAATGTGTCCTGTGGGTCCTGAGGACTCAGGAAACGTTTCTGAAGGAACCAGTATTCTCAGGTCAGCTGAGGCTGTTATGTGAGCCTACAATAACACCAGGGCAGTGGTACATGCTATACTAGCACAACAACATTCAGCCATATTTCATAGATGAGCCTACAGGTAACAGGAAACACCAACATAAAGTGTCTTAATAGGGTGTTGGGCCACCACGAGCCAGAACAGCTTCAATGTGCCTTGGCATACATTCTACAAGTGTCTGGAACTCTATTAGAGGTATGCGACACCTTTCTTCCACAAGAAATTCCATCAGTTGTTGTTTTGTTGATGGTGGTGGAAAACACTGTCTCAGGCGCCGCTCCAGAATCTCCCATAAGTGTTTAATTGGGTTGAGATCTGGTGACAGACGGCCATGGCATATGGTTTACATCATTTTCATGCTCATCAAACCATTCAGTCAATCAATCAATTTTATTTTATATAGCCCTTCTTACATCAGCTAATATCTCGAAGTGCTGTACAGAAACCCAGCCTAAAACCCCAAACAGCTAGTAATGCAGGTGTAGAAGCACGGTGGCTAGGAAAAACTCCCTAGAAAGGCCAAAACCTAGGAAGAAACCTAGAGAGGAACCAGGCTATGAGGGGTGGCCAGTCCTCTTCTGGCTGTGCCGGGTGGAGATTATAACAGAACCATGCCAAGATGTTCAAAAATGTTCATAAGTGACAAGCATGGTCAAATAATAATCAGGAATAAATCTCAGTTGGCTTTTCATAGCCGATCATTAAGAGTTGAAAACAGCAGGTCTGGGACAGGTAGGGGTTCCATAACCGCAGGCAGAACAGTTGAAACTGGAATAGCAGCAAGGCCAGGCGGACTGGGGACAGCAAGGAGTCACCACGGCCGGTAGTCCCGACGTATGGTCCTAGGGCTCAGGTCTCTCAGTTGGCTTTTCATAGCCGATCATTAAGAGTTGAAAACAGCAGGTCTGGGACAGGTAGGGGTTTCGTAGCCGCAGGCAGAACAGTTGAAACTGGAATAGCAGCAAGGCCAGGCGGACTGGGGACAGCAAGGTGTCATCATGCCCGGTAGTCCTGACGTATGGTCCTAGGGCTCAGGTTCTCAGAGAGAAAGAGAGAACGAGAGAATTAGAGAGAGCATACTTAAATTCACACAGGACACTGGATAAGACAGGAGAAGTACTCCAGGTATAACCAACTAACCCCAGCCCCCCGACACATAAACTACTGCAGCATAAATACTGGAGGCTGAGACAGGAGCGGTCCGGAGACACTGTGGCCCCATCCGAAGAAACCCCCGGACAGGGCCAAACAGGAAGGATATAACCCCACCCACTCCGCCAAAGCACAGCCCCCGCACCACTAGAGGGATATCCCCAACCACCAACTTACAATCCTGAGACAAGGCCGAGTATAGCCCACAGAGGTCTCCACCACAGCACAAACCAAGGGGGGGGCGCCAACCCAGACAGGAAGATCACGTCAGTAACTCAACCCACTCAAGTGACGCACCCCTCCCAGGGACGGCATGAAAGAGCACCAGCAAGCCAGTGACTCAGCCCCTGCAACAGGGTTAGAGGCAGAGAACCCCAGTGGAGAGGGGAACCGGCCTGGCAGAGACAGCAAGGGCTGTTCGTTGCTCCAGCCTTTCCGTTCACCTTCACACTCCTGGGCCAGACTACACTCAATCATATGACCTACTGAAGAGATAAGTCTTCAGTAAAGACTTAAAGGTTGAGACCGAGTCTGCGTCTCTCACATGGGTAGGCAGACTGTTCCATAAAAATGGAGATCTATAGGAGAAAGCCCTGCCTCCCGCTGTTTGCTTAGAAATTCTAGGGACAATTAGGAGGCCTGCGTCTTGTGACCGTAGCGTACGTATTGGTATGTACGGCAGGACCAACTCGGAAAGATAGGTAGGAGCAAGCCCATGTAACGCTTTATAGGTTAACAGTAAAACCTTGAAATCAGCCCTTGCCTTAACAGGAAGCCAGTGTAGGGAAGCTAGCACTGGAGTAATATGATCAAATTTCTTGGTTCTAGTCAGGATTCTAGCAGCCGTATTTAGCACTAACTGAAGTTTATTTAGTGCTTTATCCGGGTAGCCGGAAAATAGAGCATTGCAGTAGTCTAACCTAGAAGTAACAAATGCATGGATTAATTTTTCTGCATCATTTTTGGACAGAAAATTTCTGATTTTTGCAATGTTACGTAGATGGAAAAAAGCTGTCCTTGAAACAGTCTTGATATGTTCGTCAAAAGAGAGATCAGGGTCAAGAGTAACGCCGAGGTCCTTCACAGTTTTATTTGAGACGACTTTACAACCATCAAGATGAATTGTCAGATTTAACAGAAGATCTCTTTGTTTCTTGGGACCTAGAACAAGCATCTCTGTTTTGTCCGAGTTTAAAAGTAAAAAGTTTTCAGCCATCCACTTCCTTATGTCTGAAACACAGGCTTCTAGCGAGGGCAATTTTGGGGCTTCACCATGTTTCATTGAAATGTACAGCTGTGTGTCATCCGCATAGCAGTGAAAGTTAACATTATGTTTTCGAATAACATCCCCAAGAGGTAAAATATATAGTGAAAACAATAGTGGTCCTAAAACGGAACCTTGAGGAACACCGAAATGTACAGTTGATTTGTCGGAGGACAGACCATTCACAGAGACAAACTGATATCTTTCCGACAGGTAGGATCTAAACCAGGCCAGAACTTGTCCGTGTAGACCAATTTGGGTTTCCAGTCTCTCCAAAAGAATGTGGTGATCGATGGTGTCAAAGGCAGCACTAAGGTCTAGTAGCACGAGGACAGATGCAGAGCCTCGGTCTGACGCCATTAAAAGGTCATTTACCACCTTCACAAGTGCAGTCTCAGTGCTATGATGGGGTCTAAAACCAGACTGAAGCATTTCGTATACATTGTTTGTCTTCAGAAAGGCAGTGAGTTGCTGCGCAACAGCTTTTTCTAAAATTTTTGAGAGGAATGGAAGATTCGATATAGGCCGATAGTTTTTTATATTTTCCGGGTCAAGGTTTGGCTTTTTCAAGAGAGGCTTTATCACTGCCACTTTTAGTGAGTTTGGTACACATCCGGTGGATAGAGAGCTGTTTATTATGTTCAACATAGGAGGGCCAAGCACAGGAAGCAGCTCCTTCAGCAGTTTAGTAGGAATAGGATCCAGTATGCAGCTTGAAGGTTTAGAGGCCATGATTATTTTCATCATTGTGTCAAGAGATATAGTACTAAAACACTTAAGTGTCTCTCCCGATCCCAGGCCCTCGCAGAGCTGTGCAGATCCAGGACAGCTAAGCCCTGGAGGAATACGCAGATTCAAAGAGGAGTCCGTAATTTGCTTTCTAATGGTCATGATCTTTTCCTCAAAGAAGTTCATGAATTTATCACTGCTGAAGTGAAAGCCATCCTCTCTTGGGGAATGCTGCTTTTTAGTTAGCTTTGCAACAGTATCAAAAAGAAATTTTGGATTGTTCTTATTTTCCTCGATTAAGTTGGAAAAGTAGGATGATCGAGCAGCAGTGAGGGCTCTTCGGTACTGCACGGTACTGTCTTTCCAAGCTAGTCGGAAGACTTCCAGTTTGGTGTGGCGCCATTTCCGTTCCAATTTCCTGGAAGCTTGCTTCAAAGCTCGGGTATTTTCTGTATACCAGGGAGCTAGTTTCTTATGACAAATGTTTTTCGTTTTTAGGGGTGCAACTGCATCTAAGGTATTGCGCAAGGTTAAATTGAGTTCCTCAGTTAAGTGGTTAACTGATTTTTGTCCTCTGACGTCCTTGGGTAGGCAGAAGGAGTCTGGAAGGGCATCAATGAATTTTTGTGTTGTTTGAGAATTTATAGCACGACTTTTGATGCTCCTTGGTTGGGGTCTGAGCAGATTATTTGTTGCGATTGCAAATGTAATAAAATGGTGGTCCGATAGTCCAGGATTTTGTGGAAAAACATTAAGATCTACAACATTTATTCCATGGGACAAAACTAGGTCCAGAGTATGACTGTGGCAGTGAGTAGGTCCAGAGACATGTTGGACAAAACCCACTGAGTCGATAATGGCTCCGAAAGACTTTTGGAGTGGGTCTGTGGACTTCTCCATGTGAATATTAAAATCACCAAAAATTAGAATATGATCTGCTATGACTGCAAGGTCTGATAGGAATTCAGGAAACTCAGAGAGGAACGCTGTATATGGCCCAGGAGGCCTGTAAACAGTAGCTATAAAAAGTGATTGAGTAGGCTGCATAGATTTCATGACTAGAAGCTCAAAAGATGAAAACGCCATTTTTTTTTTTGTAAATTGAAATTTGCTATCGTAAATGTTAGCAACACCTCCGCCTTTGCGGGATGCACGGGGAATATGGTCACTAGTGTAACCAGGAGGTGAGGCCTCATTTAACACAGCAAATTCATCAGGCTTAAGCCATGTTTCAGTCAGGCCAATCACATCAAGATTATGATCAGTGATTAGTTCATTGACTATGACTGCCTTTGAAGTGAGGGATCTAACATTAAGTAACCCTATTTTGAGATGTGAGGTATCACGATCTCTTTCAATAATGGCAGGAATGGAGGAGGTCTTTATCCTAATAAGATTGCTAGGGTGAACACCGCCATGTTTAGTTTTGCCCAACCTAGGTCGAGGCACAGACACAGTCTCAATGGGTATGGCTGAGCTGACTACACTGACTGTGCTATTGGCAGACTCCACTAAGCTGGCAGGTTGGCTAACAGCCTGCTGCCTGGCCTGCACCCTATTTCACTGTGGGGCTAGAGGAGTTAGAGCCCTATCTATGTTGGTAGATAAGAGGAGAGCACCCCTCCAGCTAGGATGGAGTCCGTCACTCCTCAGCAGGTCAGGCTTGGTCCTGTTTGTGGGTGAGTCCCAGAAAGAGGGCCAATTATCCACAAATGTTATCTTTTGGGAGGGGCAGAAAACAGTTTTCAACCAGCGATTAAGTGCTGAGACTCTGCTGTAGAGCTCGTCACTTCCCCTAACTGGGAGGGGGCCAGAGACAATTACTCGATGCCGACACATCTTTCTAGCTGATTTACACGCTGAAGCTATGTTGCACTTGGTGACCTCTGACTGTTTCATCCTAACATCGTTGGTGCCGACGTGGATAACAATATCTCTATACTCTCTACACTCGCCAGTTTTAGCTTTAGCCAGCACCATCTTTAGATTAGCCTTAACGTCGGTAGCCCTGCCCCCTGGTAAACAGTGTATGATCGCTGGGTGATTCGTTTTAAGTCTAATACTGCGGGTAATGGAGTCGCCAATGACTAGGGTTTTCAATTTGTCAGAGCTAATGGTGGGAGCCTTCGGCGTCTCAGACCCCGTAACGGGAGGAGTAGAGACAAGAGAAGACTCAGACTCAGACTCCGACTCGCTACATAATGGGGAAAACCGGTTGAAGGTTTCTGTCGGCTGAATGAGCGACACCGGTTGAGCATTCCAACAGTATTTCCCTCCAGAAGCCATGAGAAAGTTGTCCGGCTGCGGGGAATGTGCGGGGGGATTTATACTAACGTTACTGTCTGTACTTACTGGTGGCACAGACGCTGTTTCTTCCTTTCCTACACTGAGATTACCCTTGCCTAACGATTGCGTCTGAAGCTGGGCTTGTAGCACAGCTATTCTCGCCGTAAGGCGATCGTTCTCCTGTATATTATGAGTACAGCGACTGCAATTAGAAGACATCATGTTAATGTTACTACTTAGCTTCGGCTGTTGAAGATGTTGATGAACCATGTCCAGATAAAGCGTCCGGAGTGAAAAAGTTGAATAAGGGAAAAAAGTTGCGATGGAAAAAAGGAAAATAACGTAAAGTTGGCAGCTAAAACGCACAGGAAAATGACTCTTCTGTCTTGGGATAAACGTCCGGGGTGAAAAAGTTTAACGAAAAAAGATGAGTGAGGACAAAACTAAAAAGTTGGTAAATTTGTTGAACACAGAGATTGATTAAACGTTTATTAAAAGTAAAACGTGAATAGTTTGGCAGGTAGCCAAGTAGCAACAAACAGCACAGCAGCACGGAGACAATGCGGAAGCGAGACGGAAGTCAGTGACCACTCGTGCCCTGTGGATGGGGGCATTGTCATCCTATGGGGGCATAGCCATGGTATCCAAAATAACGGCTACAGGGCCTACTATAACAGGCTACGGGGCCCACTAGAACAGGCTACATGGCCCACTACAACAGGCTACATGGCCCACTACAACAGGCTACAGGGCTCACTACAACAGGCTACAGGGCTCACTACAACAGGCTACAGGGCCCACTACAACAGGCTACAGGGCCCACTACAACAGGCTACAGGGCCCACTACAACAGGCTACAGGGCCCACTACAACAGGCTACAGGGCCCACTACAACAGGCTACAGGGCCCACTACAACAGGCTACAGGGCCCACTACAACAGGCTACAGGGCCCACTACAACAGGCTACAGGGCCCACTACAACAGGCTACAGGTCCCACTACAACAGGCTACAGGGCCCGCTACAACAGGCTACAGGGCCCGCTACAACAGGCTACAGGGCCCGCTACAACAGGCTACAGGGCCCGCTACAACAGGCTACAGGGCCCGCTATAACAGGCTACAGGGCCTACTATAACAGGCTACAGGGCCTGCTATAACAGGCTACAGGCCCTACTATAACAGGCTACAGGGCCCACTATAACAGGCTACAGGGCCCACTATAACAGGCTACAGGGCCCACTATAACAGGCTACAGGGCCCACTATAACAGGCTACAGGGCCCACTATAACAGGCTACAGGGCCCACTATAACAGGCTACAGGGCCCGCTACAACAGGCTACAGGGCCCGCTACAACAGGCTACAGGGCCCGCTACAACAGGCTACAGGGCCCGCTACAACAGGCTACAGGGCCCGCTATAACAGGCTACAGGGCCTACTATAACAGGCTACAGGGCCTGCTATAACAGGCTACAGGCCCTACTATAACAGGCTACAGGGCCCACTATAACAGGCTACAGGGCCCACTATAACAGGCTACAGGGCCCACTATAACAGGCTACAGGGCCCACTATAACAGGCTACAGGGCCCACTATAACAGGCTACAGGGCCCACTATAACAGGCTACAGGGCCCACTATAACAGGCTACAGGGCCCACTATAACAGGCTACAGGGCCCACTATAACAGGCTACAGGGCCCACTATAACAGGCTACAGGGCCACTATAACAGGCTACAGGCCCACTACAACAGGCTACAGGGCCCACTACAACAGGCTACAGGGCCCACTATAACAGGCTACAGGGCCCACTATAACAGGCTACAGGGCCCACTATAACAGGCTACAGGGCCCACTATAACAGGCTACAGGGCCAATATAACAGGCTACAGGGCCCACTATAACAGGCTACAGGCCCACTATAACAGGCTACAGGGCCCACTATAACAGGCTACAGGCCCACTACAACAGGCTACAGGGCCCACTACAACAGGCTACAGGGCCCACTATAACAGGCTACAGGGCCCACTATAACAGGCTACAGGGCCCACTATAACAGGCTACAGGGCCCACTATAACAGGCTACAGGGCCAATATAACAGGCTACAGGGCCCACTATAACAGGCTACAGGCCCACTATAACAGGCTACAGGGCCCACTACAACAGGCTACAGGGCCAACTATAACAGGCTACAGGGCCTACTATAACAGGCTACAGGGCCTACTACAACAGGCTACAGGGCCTACTATAACAGGCTACAGGCCCCACTATAACAGGCTACAGGCCCACTATAATAGGCTACAGAGCCCACTATAACAGGCTACAGGCCCACTACAACAGGCTACAGGCCCTACTATAATAGGTTACATAGCCCACTATAACAGGCTACTATAACAGCCTACTATAACAGGCTACAGAGCCCACTATAACAACATTTGTAGATTCCTATTGAATAGATCAGCCTACAACAGTACAACAACATACAAGGCAGTGACACAGGCTTAACTATAACATAGTAGATTCCTATTGAATAGATTTGCCTTTACAGTATCAAAGCTGTGCCACTGGTCACAGAAACAGCAACTTCCACCCATAATGCCTAGCATAGAGTGTAATTGGCTAAATGCATGCCACAGGAAGAGATCATTGACCTACAGTGGCACTGGGACAAAAGTGTGATTCAATCTAGTAATTCAATGAATGGCAATGTGGGCTTTGCTTTCCAGGGAAAATGGGGTCATTACAGTAACAGTATTGTATGTGACTGGGTTTCAAATGCTCAGGGCTTTCTTTAACACTATAGCCAATGATCTTTACAGGTCCATGCTTATAGAATCTCACAAATCTGCACTTAAGTGATGATAAAATTATTGTCCTGATGTTGTGTATGGCCATACAACCTTCCTCTGAACAGCTAAGGGGTCATCTTTCACAGGTCAGGATGCAGTAACAAGCTTTCACGCACACACAGGCAAGCTGTAAGTAACCCAAAATGAAATTGAACTCAACAAAGGCAATAATGTTCTCTGTTCGAGACAATGACACACTGACTACACCTGGGCAACCCAAACTAAACTGTGACATTTGCATTAGGGTTTGCATTACATTTTCCATCAATTTTTGTATCCATTATAAGATACAACTCCATGCAGGACAGTGACCAGCACAGAGATTAGGTCCCAGTCACCTCACAGCAGAACACAGACACAGGCTGGACAGACAGACGGAGCCTCTGACCCAAACCGCTACAAAGACTTGGTAGACCAGTCCCATCTTCTCTCTATGAGATGGCCTCTCACTATAGGATGCACTTAAACTGGCAGAAATGAGCTTGTTTTCATGATAAGACAGTATTGTTTTTTCCAGCAGAGGATCATCTTGTGTTCTGAGGTTTTAGTCAAACTCAACATCATCATCCGTTCCCATCTAAACCATCATCATCACTATCATCATCACATCATCAGAACCATATGGCTACAACCATGGTTAAAAGCTCCACTCTGCCACATCCTCGTCACCATTCTATTTCTAGGCTCTCCACAGCCCTCACACTCTCTCCTTTACTCACCTGAACTGATGGCGGGGCCTAGGCTGCGCTGCACGTCCTCCGCCACCCGCCGCACCACACTGGCGTTGCCCGGCACGTAGGCCAACTGGTAGTGATGGTAGAACTGGTCCAGCGGGTAAGGCAGGCCATCCACAGAGAAGCTCTGGTAGAGGGTGGCGTTGGGGTAGTCCTTGAAGGGCACGCGCTGACGCAGCACAATGAGGATGCCCGCGAAGAGCAGGGGCAGGGCGATCTCCACGAGAGTCACCAGGATCTGACGCTTCTGTAGGGGGGAGAGAACAACTACAGTGGTAGAGGAACATTGGCAAAGGTTTTAGAAAGAGAGAAGAGAGGGAGAGCGAGAGAGCAAGCGAAAGAGAGCGCGCAAGAGAGAGAGAGCGAGAATGCGAGAGCAAATGAGAGAGAGAGAGAGCGAGCGAGCGAGATGAGTGAGCTGTAAATGACAGAACATTCGTCATCTAAATCAAAAGCTTGGACTCAGTAGACAGTAAATCACAGTGATTACTATGGCATAGGAATTTTCTCAATGACCTCCTCTGACACACCGGAGGTGGCTCAGACTGAAAAAGCCAATCCATTTGAAGTACTGTAATGTACATTCCCATAGCTTCAGAAAACAATGGGTGATTTAACAATGTTGGATGAAATGTCCAAGCTGCCATTTGACCAGATGAGTCGAGACATCAATTATTTGAATGCTCATAGGAGAGATATGGTGCATTTCACAAGTTCCTCTGCTCATAAGATACGTGAACGCCACCCCTTGTACAGTGACTGGAGAAAGCAGCAGCTTGGACAGTGTTCAGTAATCACAGTGGAGCTGCCCTCATCTCACTCTCACAGGTCAGGGCTGAACCTAAACAGACATTTCTGAGACATTGCCATACAGAGTGTACAGTAGAGAACAACAGTATCCAAGAGACAGTTTCATGGGGCCACTGAGTCCCCTTGGCGATGGTACTGGGGTCACAGTACATCACTGGGGCCGAGCTCCCTGCCATCCAGGACCTCTATACCAAGCGGTGTCAAAGACTCCAACCACCCAAGTCATGCTAAGTCATGTGTAATCTCAGAACACCTACAGTGTGATACACATACAGTATACAGTCTAAAAGAGAAATCCAAAATAATGGAAGTCTAAGGTTAAAAGTTTCTGAAAATAAATAACATCCCCATGCGCTTTATAGTGAGGGATCAATACCCAAAACAAACAAGATCAAACCTAGATTGAATTCTAGGCCATATAGAAATTCTTCTTAAATGTAATCTATGATTGAATTCAAATGGATTTACCCTACCAATTTATTTATTTTTGGATGTGAAAAGAACGCGAGCAAACTTTCAAGCAATGTATCTATTAATACTCTTACATCATAGACTTCAAAACTTTTCTACTGTATGCCTTGATGACAGCTTTGCACACTCTTGGCATTCTCTCAACCAGCTTAATGAGGTAGTCACCTGGAATGCTTTTCCCCTACAATGAACTCTTCGCATCAGCTAACTATGTACTTCAGGGTCTGCATTAACAATAGTTAGCTAACTATGTACTTTAGGGTCTGTATTAACAATAGTCAGCTAACTATGTACTTCAGGGTCTGTATTAACAATAGTCAGCTAACTATGTACTTTATGGTCTGCATTAACAATAGTCAGCTAACTAACTATGTACTTCAGGGTCTGTATTAACAATAGTCAGCTAACTATGTACTTCAGGGTCTGTATTAACAATAGTCAGCTAACTATGTACTTCAGGGTCTGTATTAACAATAGTCAGCTAACTATGTACTTTAGGGTCTGTATTAACAATAGTCAGCTAACTATGTACTTTAGGGTCTGTATTAACAGTCTCACAGTAAGAGTGCTAATATAGAATCAGTTTTGCCTTTTAGATAAAAATGAATACTATTACCTGGACAGGGTTTTACCTGATCCTAGATCAGCACTCTCCTACTACTCCACCTACTCTTAGATTATTTTTGAATACAGACTTTGACGCTCACAGATCAGTTCTCTCTGGATCAATCTCTGGTTGCCTGGTATGAACCTGTGTCTCTGTGGTGGGGCCAAGATAGACACACTCTTCCTGCCTGGGCTCAATGGAGTCTCCTAGCAACCACAACTGGAGCAGCAGGAGTGTGGGTTAAAGGTAAAGCAACAATCTTAAAGGGAGGCAGAAAGCAGGAAATGGAAGCAGCTACACACACACTAACACAAGGAACTGTGGTGTGATGTTGTTGTGCATGTGTGTGTGTGTGCGTGCTTCGTTGTGCAACCACCCTCCCAGATTTGTGAAGGGGTTTGACTAAGTCTTTGATACGAGAGCCATTGTGAGGAGCTATCGTTAATAAACAGCCCAAACTACTGTGTAACAAACTCAAACACACCAGCACGTCTTATATACACAGGAAAGACTACAGAAGTGTATTTACTTAACATTCAATTCAATATTTCATCAGTGAATAAATATCCCAGCCCAGTGTGTTTCACCACCTACTGTTTCAATGCAGCATGAAGCTTGGCGATATATCAAAAGACTGAGGGTAGTCAACAGAGATACCTTTCAGGGCCCGTATTCATAAAGAGTCTCAAAGTATGAGTGCTGATCCCATCTTTCAGTCCCTCCTAAAGCCCCACCTCTTTGACAAGGCCTACCCTTAAGCCCCAATCTCGCCCCTTACCCTAAACAGGCTTCGTATACTAACCCCAATCCCGCCCCTTACCCTAAACAGGCTTCGTATACTAACTCCAATCCCGCCCCTTACCCTAAACAGGCTTCGTATACTAACCCCAATCCCGCCCCTTACCCTAAACAGGCTTCGTATACTAACCCCAATCCCGCCCCTTACCCTAAACAGGCTTCGTATACTAACCCCAATCCCGCCCCTTACCCTAAACAGGCTTCGTATACTAACCCCAATCCCGCCCCTTACCCTAAACAGGCTTCATATACTAACCCCAATCCCGCCCCTTACACCAAACAGGCTTCGTATACTAACCCCAATCCCGCCCCTTACCAGGCTTCGTATACTAACCCCAATCTCGCCCCTTACCCTAAACCAGGTTCGTATCCAAATTCCAACCCTACCCTACTGATACATCACACTCTTTCCCTTCTTTGAGCACACCCCTCTCTTTATTCATGTTTCTGTTTAGTCTGATGTTCTGTCTACTGTTCTGTTGTTTTTCTTTTCATTTCTATAATTGTAAAGCTACTTTGGGTCCTTGAAAAGCACCATATAAGTCCCATGTATTATTATTATTAACAATAATAATAATAGTACTGTACACATTTCACTCTCTGCAAAGTACAACTCACAATAAAGATCGTATTCAGATGGATAACTGTAGCATCCCCCTGAACCTTTATATTCATATCCCCTACACCCCCCACCTGCTGAAGTCAGTTCTCCCTACACCACCCACCTGCTGAAGTCAGTTCTCCCTACACCACCCACCTGCTGAAGTCAGTTCTCCCTACACCACCCACCTGCTGAAGTCAGTTCTCCCTACACCACCCACCTGCTGAAGGTAGTTCTCCCTACATCACCCACCTGCTGAAGTCAGTTCTCCCTACACCGCCCACCTGCTGAAGTCAGTCAGTTCTCCCTACACCGCCCACCTGCTGAAGTCAGTCAGTTCTCCCTACACCACCCACCTGCTGAAGTCAGTCAGTTCTCCCTACACCACCCACCTGCTGAAGTCAGTCAGTTCTCCCTACACCACCCACCTGCTGAAGTCAGTTCTCCCTACACCACCCACCTGCTGAAGTCAGTTCTCCCTACACCACCCACCTGCTGAAGTCAGTTCTCCCTACACCACCCACCTGCTGAAGTCAGTTCTCCCTACATCACCCACCTGCTGAAGGTAGTTCTCCCTACATCACCCACCTGCTGAAGTCAGTTCTCCCTACACCACCCACCTGCTGAAGTCAGTTCTCCCTACACCGCCCACCTGCTGAAGTCAGTCAGTTCTCCCTACACCACCCACCTGCTGAAGTCAGTCAGTTCTCCCTACACCACCCGCCTGCTGAAGTCAGTCAGTTCTCCCTACACCACCCGCCTGCTGAAGTCAGTCAGTTCTCCCTACACCACCCGCCTGCTGAAGTCAGTCAGTTCTCCCTACACCACCCACCTGCTGAAGTCGGGTCAGTTCTCCCTACACCACCCACCTGCTGAAGTCAGTCAGTTCTCCCTACACCACCCACCTGCTGAAGTCAGTTCTCCCTACACCACCCACCTGCTGAAGGTAGTTCTCCCTACACCACCCACCTGCTGAATGTAGTTCTTCCACAGGAGTAATCCAAACTGGCGTGCTATCGCCATTTAGAGAGGAGACTGGAGACTGACCAGAACTACTGCAGGACCTGGACAGACAAAAAGAGAAATGTTCAGTTACTACATTTATCTGGTTCTGAACTATGCCTATTGATGCATTTGGTGTGTTTAGGGAAATTTGATAGTGCCTGTACTTGAGCTATCCTACCAAACACAGTAGGTCCACAGAGGCTTTTCACCTCCAGATAACCATCATTTCACAATACAAACAAAGAAAATCAAACAAGCAAAAAAGAAAGAACTGAAACTGGTTGTTGGCTACAGTTTCCCAGCTCGGTATTTGTATAGACTGTACATGTCAAACACAATCAGAAAACCTAATTCCGGGTTCTACAAAAGGAATTTGAAGTGGGGGAAGAGAAACACCATGTCTGAGTCTGACAACTGGGGAATGACACCACTGAGCTCAATGGAGGACATGGAGAAACATGTGGGAAGGAGCCAAACAAGGGAAGAGAGGGTGAGAAGAAAACAATACTAAGCTAAAAGTATACTGTTGACAATCGCTCACCAAAGCAGTTGAACCTAGTTTGTTTAGTGAGTGTTGACAGGACATGCTTGTTTAAATGTTTTTGGACTGCCTCCACAGAGTAGGCCTATGACAGGCAGACAGACAGGAAAAAGGTTATAATAGACCAATTCTATGGAATGTTGAGCTAATTGGATAAAATTGGGCCGAATTAGACGTGTTCAGACGACCGTTAAGAAGAAGAAAAACCCCACACACCTATCACACCCATCTAAAATAACCTGTCTTTATCCCTTCGACGGGGCTGTAGTGGAGCGGGTCGAGAGCTTCAAGTTCCTCCGTGTCCAAATCACTAAGGATTTAACATTGTCCACACACAGCAACACAGTCGTGAAGACGGCACGACAACACCACTTCCCCCTCAGGAGGCTGAAAAGATTTGGCATGGGCCCTCAGATCCATAAAGAGTTATACAGCTGCACCATTGAGAGCATCTTGACTGGCTGCATCACTGCTTGGCATCCGACCGCAATGTGCTACAGAGGATAGTGCGGATGGCCTAGTACATCATTGGGGCCAAGCTCCCTACCATCCAGGACCTCTATACCAGGCGGTGTCAGAGGAAGGCCCTGGAAATTGTCAAAGACCCCAGCCACCCAAGCCATAGACTTCACTCTGCTACCGCACGGCAAGCAGTATTGGAGCGCCAAGTCTGGGACCAAAAAGCTCCTGAACAGCTTCTACCCACAAGCCATAAGACTGCTGAACAGTCAGTCAAATGGCTACCTGGACTATTTGCATTGACCCTGTTTTGCACGGACTCCCTTGCAGTGACTCTATGCACACTCAAACACACACACGCTGCTGCTACTCTGTTTATTATCTATCCTGATTGCCTAGTCACTTTTACCCCTACCCACATGTACATACGGTATTACCTCAATTACCTCAACTACCTCGTAACCCTGCACATTGACTCAGTACCAGTACTCCTTGTATATAGCCTCGTTATTGTTATTTATTGTGTTACCATAATTTTTTTTTGCTGCTAATTCTCTTACATTTTAACTCTGCATTGTTGGGAAGGACTCGTAAGTAAGCATTTCAGGGTAAAGTTTACACCTGTTGTATTCGGCACATGTGACAAATAACATTTGATTGGATTTAATTCTGGTGTTTGGCCGTCCTTAGCTATTATACAGTTTTCATACTATCGTGACCTGAACCGCACTGTTCCGGCAACTACACTATACATACAAAAGTATGAAGACATCCCTTCAAATTAGTGGATTTGGCTATTTTAGTCACACCCGTTGCTGACAGGTGTATAAAATCGAGCACACAGCCATGCAATCTCCATAGACAAACATTGGCAGTAGAATGGCCTTACTGAAGAGCTCATTGACTTTCAACGTTGCACCATCATAGGATGCCACCTTTCCAACAAGTCAGTTTGTCAACTGTAAGTGCTGTTATTGTGAAGTGGAAACCTCTAGGAACAACAACGGCTCAGCCACGAAGTGGTAGGCCACACAAGCTCACAGAACGGGACCGCCAAGTGCTGAAGCGCTAAAAAATGGTCTGTCCTTGGTTGCAACACTCACTACCGAGTTCCAAACGTCAGCACAAGAACTGTTCGTCAGGAGCTTCATGAAATGGGTTTCCATGGCCAAGCAGCCGCACACAAGCTTAAGATCACCATGTGCAATACCAAGCGTCGACTGGAGTGGTGTAAAGCTCATCGCCATTGGAAATGTGTTTTCTGGAGTGATGAATCACGCTTCACCATCTGGCAGTCCGACAGACAAATCTGGTTTTGGCGGATGCCAGGAGAACGCTACCTGCCCCAATGCATAGAACTTGACTGGCCTGCACAGAGCCCTGACTTTAACCCCATCGAACACATTTGGGATGAATTGGAACGCCGACTGCGAGCCAGGCCTAATCGCCCAACATCAGTGCCCGACCTCACTAATGCTCTTGTGACTGAATGGAATCAAGTCCCCGCAGCAATGTTCCAACATCTAGTGGAAAGCCTTCCCAGAAGAGTGGAGGTTGTTATAGCAGCAAAGGGGGGACCAACTCCATATTAATGCCCATGATTTTGGAATGAGATGTTCGACGAGCAGGTGGCCACATACTTCTGGTCACGTAGTGTATGTTTGATGCAGAACTGGGCCAGTGCAGTACAGCTCGGCTCAGGCCGGCTACACTCGGCGGTGTAAAAAGGTTATTATCCAGTTGTGAGCCATACTCTTTCCTGTCATTCTACTTCAATGGCCCCGACACTGTGTTTCAACAGCCTTGGAGAGCAACAATAAACTGTCTGCTGCTGACAGATGACAACCGCCAACCGCCTGTCATATCATTCACCACCACCAAGACCTATATCACCACTACATTCACTGTGTGTGAAGGCAAGGCAGGTAATTTCCTTTTGAAATATAAGGCATCTTTATCCTCAGTTGCTATAAATCCGATAACGTCTTTCTGTTTAGACAAAGGGCCTGCTGTTGTGACTGGCCTCAAAGAATTAGGGTCTCTCTGTGAAAGGGTAGTTATAAACAAGAATCAACCCTTGTGCTTCTTGCCAATTGTCAGTGTGTCTGCTTGTGTCACATGCAGAGGATCACACCAGAATACTACTACTACTACTACTACTAATAATAATAATAATAATAATAATTGTTAACTGGGTGAGGAAGGTAGGGAATAAAACTGTCTCAGAGGCAGTGTCTTCATGCTAAAGTTCATGTGCTGTAGAGCTAATTAAAGACGAATGTATGATAGAAAAAGCAGTGTCATTAATCTCAAAGATGAATACATCTCTTTCATGATCTAATATTAGGCCCAAATTCATTTAATCAACAAATACTCTGTCTAAGGGCTAGAATTAAGCTATTAATGTTTTATTTTTAATCATTGTATAGGGGATAGATAAAGGGCATTACCTACATGCATTTACAAATGCAATGCTGATGCAGTTAGATTATATACGATTTGTCGTTTGTGTGAAATTTGAACGTCAGTTGCTGACTAAACTAATCTAAACATCCAAGTGATGATGTTGGTCTTGATATGAACATCATAGATGTAACGCAAATAATACATCTGTATTTTTCATAGATATTACGCCCTCCTGTCTTCACGGTTATTGGTCCAACCGAATTATTCGGCCTAAATGACAGGACAAACGACCCCCAATCCCTAATAATTCCCTAAAATAACGTTTGCTTTCTGATATTTCATTTATTTCAGTCTCAGAACAACTATTAAATATAGTTTTATGAAACCTAATTGAATAATTCAAAATGCAAGGCAACCTTACCTTATAAAAGCAAGGCTCCGTATGTGAACTTCATGGGCTGTCCTTAGTCGGCGTATAAAATTCCTCCTTTATTAAAACGATGGCTTCACATTTCCTCTCCGTTTACTTTTGCCTAAACACCCGAGGTTACATTCGTTAGCCTGTAGATGTGTGTTGTTGACAGCCCTGTGTATTTTTGCTCAGTAAATGCCAGTTACTGAGGTGATGACATTGCACCAGACACCGTGCAAGGCCGAATTCAATGTGCAAATGCAGATACAATCGTCAACAGATGCAATCACGTGACCTGATCCTGTCAACCATCACGTGACCTCGCACCAGCTGTGTGCGGGTTTTGGCTGGGTCCTTGCTATCCGGGAAGTCCCAAAGATCCCGAATAGCGTTAACCGTTTTGGCCGCCTGTTCCCTTTTCTTTCCAAATACAGAAGTCATTTGGGGACATTAAACATGTATGGCTCTGGGTATTCTGTAGATAGGGTGCTTTCGTATAATCAATTAAACTTGTGACAATTGCATTGTCCAATAATTCTATAAACATCAATACTTGAATTCTACCAGTATGTGATAATATTATTTCAGGAGAAAGAAACCATTTCTCATCAGTGCAACTCTCTGCACATAATTTCGTGTTCATGTGCAAGTGCAAGTACTATCCTGGCGGTCATACTGCTCCCCTGCAGGGCAGTTGGAAGAGGTGGAGGGTGTAGCAGTCAAAGTTGATATTCAACTCAGAAGACACACAGGCAGACTTGCAGATGTTTGTTTTAATAGAAATTGATACATGGTGCACAGAAATATCTTCACACAAGTCACTTGACGGTACAATGTAGAAAAAACAAGTCAAAAGTCAACCTTTATGTAGAAAAAGGCAGTTTACTTGTCCTTTTTGGAATGAAGCCAAAACAAAACATCCAATTTCAAGTAAAAGGCATGTTGTCACAGTTCTTTCTTTTCCCCCTATTAATTTACATATGTACATAACAGACCAGGGATATAAAACAGTCTGATCTAAGAGTTAAAACATTTACAGTCAGTCACAATCATTTGTGCACAATGGGTGCGTCCGAAATGGCACCCTATTCCCTATTTAGCGCACTACTTTTGACCAGAGACCAATGGGGCCATGGTCAAAAGAAGTGCACTACATATGGAACAGGGTGCCATTTCAGACAGAGACAAAGGACTCCTCTGTGTCCTGAACTAGGCATACAGTACTTATCAACAATACATCAAGTAATAATTTGCCTTGTAGTGTCTTTACTTCCATTTCTCCAAAAGGAGGCAATGCAACTCCACTTACACCATCTGAATAACACTAGTAGTTGATTGTTCAAGCGTAGAAAATGTTACTGTGAAAAACAAAAACACTTCTCATTCAGTAGAAGTGCTAGACCTCATTCAAGATGAACCCATTGGGAGAAGCGAGTGCTAGACCTCATTCAAGATGAACCCATTGGGAAAGACGGTGGGCAAAATGAAGACTTGCTTTGACAAAACTTGTTAGATGTTCTGTACTTCAAATTTCATGTCGCACTGTGCACCTCTTAGTTACTAAACTGTGACCCCATTGGTCAATGTTCATGGCTCTAAATGTTCGGATGACATCACTGATGATTCACCCATAGAAATAAAATCTATATAAATCTATTATATTTCTACGGCATCAACTTTAGTGGTTTCTAACAGACAGATGAAATCATGTGCTCTCACCAATGGAATTAGCTTATGGGGTCAAAGGTTAGGAGTGGTGGGGCTTGACTGAAATATTCTCCTTTTACAAAATCTTCTGCTGTTTTCAAATGAAACAATACCTTGGTCTTGTTAAAGCTTGTAGAATTGATTTGTTTCTATAGTATAGGTTCTCTCCTGTGCTCCAACTCTAAACAGTAACAGGGTACAGTAGATGCAGCACAAACCGCATATTGTATTGGTAATGTCTCAGTACATACAAAACTGTAGCTAATAATTTATTTCCGTACACTTGAATTACTATCATATCAGTCTTCACAGGTAAAAGCTATTTACCCACCAATAGTCACCTCAATGAAGTTTTAAAGTACCTTTGGCATGTGAACAGACAAATGACAAAAATGGATCAGAGAAAATTCATACAATCAAAATAAGGCTTTAGACTTCACAATCGTAGATATCTAAAGAACTGATTGAACCTGGAATCCAAACTGAATATGGCTGTGTTTCACTACTCTGTTTGGACCCCAGGCTAGTACAGAGTAGCCAAATCCTGACCATTCTGTACAGGCAGTGCATATATCAGAATCTCTTCACTGGTATAAACGGTGATTCATGAAACTCCCAACATTAGGAGAGTTGCAGAGAGCAAAACAAAACTGTTGCATTGATTAATAATTGTAATCAATTATAGTCAATACAGTCACAATAACGCAGGTTGTGGTTCTTTTCACATGAGAAAGTCTTCATACAGACATATTTCAAAATGGTCCATGAGGTCTTTTTTTTAGGTGGTAGCTGCAATCCTTTGACATCTGAGATAGGTTGTTGTTGCAAAAGTCAATGTGTGAGACCAGCGCAGAACACAATCTGGATCAATGCAATGTAACAAAGTCCTGAGGTGGAGAGTGAAGTGTTGTTCCAGTGGTTCAGGCTGATGAAGTGTCTGTCACAAATAACACCCTATTCCCCATGTAGTGCACTACTTTTGACCAGGGCTCGTAGGAATCTGGTCAAAAGTAGTGCACTACATAGGGAATAGGGTGTCATTTTGGACGCAGACAAAGTCAGTGAAAGATGAGAGGGAGCCACCTTATCTTTGTCAAGCAGAAGATGTCTGTTGTTTACTCGTGTGAAATGTGAGGAATGAAAGAAGAAAAGGCAGGATTCTGGTATGACTGTTTGAGTTGGCGTGTTCTCGTTTCCCTTTATCTTCTTAAAGCTTACAATAGGTCTTTGTGATCTTATGGCATTCCGGGAACCAGTGCAGATTTCAGGCCTTTATGGAGTGAAGAAGAGTATCGTCAACAACGACAAGACAGTGCTCCTGGGTTGTGTTCATTAGGGCAGGAACGTTTAAAAACGTTTTACAACAGGTAGTCCCTCTGCTTTTGGGTCTGTTTGTCTTCAGTTTGGTGCCTAATGAACACGACCATGGCAAAAGAGGGTGAAGTTAAGGCAAGGTGGTAGAAAAACATCGGGATCCATTCAACTGTCAGTTAAGTCAGTTCTTATAGGCTTAGGAAACCTACACTTGAGGCATATACCACCTCTTCATCTTCCCCTTCCCTCTCCATCTCTCCTCCGCTGTGCGCTGCTGCGTTCTTCCTCTTCACCTGTCTGCGAGCTGCAGCCGCTGCAGCCCGGGGTCTTTGCACCGGCACTAGGAGGCGGAACCCAGGCAGAGCCACCGTGGCGCTGGAGGCAGAGCCTGGTGTGGGGGGCACCGCCGTGAAGGTGCAGGGCATCAGGAGGGAAGAGGAGTTGGAGCAAGGGCTGACACTCTGGACAGAGGAGTAGCCCGAGCTGTGGAGGTCGGTTGTGATGAAGGAGGAGAGGGGCTCTCGCGGTCGGCTCCTGGCGCTCCCCTCCCCCTCACAGAAACTGTCATCGTCGCTGGAGAGGGCTCGGCAGTGCAGTTTGGAGTCCTCGGGCTCTGTTGCTAGCTCCAGTGTCATGGCCAGAACGGAGGCTGCACAGAAGAAGAGACCGTTAGCTTGGCAGCATATCATAGTGAAGTGTATTGACTTACTGTGAACAAAAATCCAACCCATGTCAATTATTAGGGCTGTGAATTGCCAGGGACCTCACGATACACGATTCTATATGTATTACGATTCTCAATGTATTGCGATTTGATACTGCAATTATATTACGATTTGATGTTCCCAACATATTGCTCACTGTCTGCTGCAGAGAGACAAGAGAACATAAGAAAACGAGTTTTGATCAGTCACGGAAATAAAAGTGCTGAAAATATGTCTCACTATTTAAAAAGATTGAGAACAAGCTATACGACGACAAATACCGGAGATTTGGCGCAAGTACAGCCGACTAGCGCTAGTTACAGTAGATATTTTTTATTTATTTTTTACAAATCAATACGTGGGAGTCAACTATCGATATTGCGATATGCAACTATCGATTCTCCCCCCCCAATCACTATCAATTATGGATGCCTTAAAAGAAAACTCCACACAAAAACTATTGGTATTTGTTTAATTAGTCCATTGTTGATATATTCACAAAATGTTGTGCATGTCAGCAATACACTTTCAAAATACATAAATACAGCCGGTACGATGCATTTTGCATCATATGATGCTGCGTTAAGCATGCGTGTCTGCCTCTGAGCAGTCTGCTCTGTACCCCACATCTGGAGGATAATGTCTGACTAAGTCTTCCAGTACATAGTGATGCCACTACATCCAGTAAACCAGTTAGAATGGCCAGCGTGACACACTCGTCTTCCATTAACCCCCCATCTATAGATAGGGCTGGGCTGTATTCATTAGTGCAAGTTTTGCAACGGAAAACAGGCGTTTCTTATTGGACACATTCAGGTAGGTCCCTCCCCATTTTTGCCCATTTGGTTCCTAGTGAATACACCCCTGGTATAGAGGTGATCATAAATTATCAGAACTCATGTAGTTGATTCCCTCCACTCACTCTCTCCCTCCTTGGCCTCCTTCTCTCCTTCGCTTTCCTGGTCCCCCTCGTATCCGGAGCAGGAGGTGTCCAGGCTCCAGTCCAGCATGTCCCCCAACAGGGTCTCTTCCTGAGTGGACAGCTCAGCCGTGGGTGTGGCCACAAAGCTGCCTCGGTACACAGGCAAGGACTCCTCCCGTCTCCTGGGGGAGAGAAACACAGCAGATTGCAGTGAGTCAGTAACCACAACAGCTGTGATGGAAACAGGAAGTTTCGTTACAATTTGATAAATGCAGACAGATAATTTGTTATTTTGACGCGGTGGGATCTTCTTGTGACGGTAAAATTAATTATGAAAGAAATGGCGGCGGAAACACCTTTATGCGCAAATATTGATATAATACCCATCATATCGAAGTAAACTTGGAGTCAAGCGATATGATGTGTGGTCCTCTCACTACGACTTGGGAAACCATGCAGTTTATTAGGCTACAGAAGAAAGTTATGATTAACGTCACAGGGTGGAGAAAGTGCACGATGAGCTTGATGCTCCTTTCCAATAAATATCGAGGGTCTTATTCTATTGACATGGCAATCAATGCTTCACAAATGAAAATATTCTCGCTCTTCTCTATAATAATCTCATAATGTAGACTAGCCTACCCGCACTGCAGGCTGTTGGCTAGAGCGCACGTGCCAAGACCAGAGTAGGCATATTTTCTATTTAACCTCTAAAGCTTAAATTCTTGTTAATCTAACTACACTGTCCAATTTACAGTAGCTATTACAGTGAAAAAATACCATGCTATTGTTTTAGGAGAGTGCACAACAACAAAAACGTATCACAGTAACTGGTTTGATACATTCACCTCTGAAGGTAAATAATGTACTTACATTCAGTAATCTTGCTCTGATTTGTCATCCTAAGGGTCCCAGAGATAAAATGTAGCATAGTTTTGTTTGATAAAATCCATTTTTATATTCAAAATGTAGGAACTGGGTTCTACAGTTTGAACCCTGCTGTCTAGGTGAGGGGTAGTGGGGTCGACTTAGGTTAGGGTGAGAGAGACACTGTGCACTTTCCGTATGAATCCGATCTTACATTTGTGTGGCTTAACGGCAGTAACTCACCTCTTGCTGTTGCTAGAGGGGGAGGAGAGGAAGGTGTGGATGTCTGCTGGCTGGCCCGTGGGGCTGGGCAGCACCATGTGGGGCTCCACCTCCGGCACCTCCAGGATCTGACACAGCTCCTTGAAGTCAATCACCTGGGAGAGAGCGTGAGAGAACACAGGTACACAAACGCACTGGTTAGGGTAGTGTTCAGTTGGCATGAAATGGAAGACAAAGCTCTTAAATAGAGAGGTACTATCTGAACTTGTCCAATAAGACATTTTTGGACAATATTATATTGATACCGATTTTTTTTTAAATAATTATATATATATATATATATATATATATATATATATATATATATATATATATATATATATATATATATATATATATATATATATATATATATACACACACTACCGTTCAAAAGTTTGGGGTCACTTAGAAATGTCCTTGTTTTCGAAAGAAAAGCAAAAAAAATTGCCCATTAAAATAACATAAAATTAATCAGAAATACAGTGTAGACATTGTTAATGTTGTAAATGGCTATTGTAGCTGGAAACGGCTGATTTTTTATGGAATATCTACATAGGCATACAGAGGCCCATTACTAGACACTAATGTATTTGTCCTCTTGCTCAGTTGTGCACCGGGGCCTCCCACTCCTCTTTCTATTCTGGTTAGGGCCAGTTTGCGCTGTTCTGTGAAGGGAGTAGTACACAGCGTTGTACGAGATCTTCAGTTTCTTGGCAATTTCTCACATGGAATAGCCTTCATTTCTCAGAACAAGAATAGACTGACAAGTTTCAGAAGAAAGTTATTTGTTTCTGGCCATTTTGAGCCTGTAATCGAACCCACAATTGCTGATGTTCCAGATACTCAACTAGTCTCAAGAAGACCAGTTTTATTGCTTCTTTAAATCAGCACAACAGTTTTCAGCTGTGCTAACATAATTGCAAAATGGTTTTCTAATGATCAATTAGCCTTTTAAAATGATCAACTTGGATTAGCAAACACAACGTGCCATTGGAACACAGGACTGATGGTTGCTGATAATGGGCCTCTGTACGCCTATGTAGATATTCCTTTTTTTTTTTTTTTATCAGCCGTTTCCAGCTACAATAGCCATTTACAACATTAACAATGTCTACACTGTATTTCAGATTAATTTGATGTTATTTTAATGGACCATTTTTTTTTTTTTTTCTTTCAAAAACAAGGACATTTCTAAGTGATCCCAAACTTTTGAACGTTAATGTAGTGTGTGTGTGTGTGTGTATATATATATATATATATATATATATATATATATATATATATATACACACAGACACACAGCTAGGTAACGACACTCCCATCTTTTTTTTTTTTTTGTGAGCCAACATGTTTTTAGCACTTTTATTTCCCTGGCTAATCAAAACTCATTCTCTCTGTAGCAGACATATAGTGACCAATATGTTTGGAACATCAAATCGCAAAACAGAATCACAGTATCGAACCGCAATACATATAGAATCGTGAGAATCGCAATACATATCGTATCAGCACCAAAGTATTGTAATAATAACGTATTGCAATTCCCAGCCCTAGTTTTGCGACGGTGTGTCCTAATGAGCACAACACCGGTACAGCCAAAAGGAGAATATCCGGGCCAGCAGCCCAGCACAGTGCACTTTGGGTCGACATACTAGTTTGAAAAGAGCAACAGTCCATGTCAAGAGGAGATGACAAGCTCACCTTTTCTTTGCTGATGTGTTGGTAGGCCTCATCCTCGAACCTCTGCTTGACGCCTGTCAGAGACATGTGCCTGTAGTCTTTGGGTACATCCTTACTGAAGCTGTTAGAAAGAGAGAAGAGAGAAAGAGAAGAGAGAGGAGAAAGAGAGGTGAAAGAGCGAGCAAGAGGAGAGAGAGCGCGCGAGAGGAGAGAGAGAGAGCGCGAGAGGAGAGAGAGAGAGCGCGAGAGGAGAGAGAGAGCGCGAGAGGAGAGAGAGAGAGCGCGAGAGGAGAGAGCGCGAGGGAGAGCGCGAGAGGAGAGAGAGAGCGAGCGAGAGGAGAGAGAGAGCGAGCGAGAGGAGAGCGAGAGGAGAGCGAGCGAGAGGAGAGCGAGCGAGAGGAGAGCGAGCGAGAGGAGAGCGAGCGAGAGGAGAGAGAGCGAGAGGAGAGAGCGAGCGAGCGAGAGGAGAGAGAGAGCGAGAGGAGAGAGAGAGCGAGCGAGAGGAGAGAGAGAGCGAGCGAGAGGAGAGAGAGAGCGAGCGAGAGGAGAAAGAGAGAGAGCGAGAGGAGAAAGAGAGAGAGGAGAAAGAGAGAGAGGAGAACAAGAGGAGCGTGGTTAATCATCCAGTCTATATGTTCTCCAACTGTGTTATACCCAATGGGAAATCATATTAGTATATGATATTACCTTCTGTTTGAAAATTGGACGTTGTCGATAAAGTGCAGTGCCTCTCACTAGTCTGACTCACACACGTATGGTGCAGGGTGAGTCATCATCACCCCCCCCCCCCCCACACACCCAAAGTCCAGCAGCCTCCCATCCACCCTTACACACACCTAACCATCCCGCACACACACCCCCTCCCTCCCTGTTACACACAAACCCTAGGTGCAGCTCCCTCCCACTCACCTTTCGATCCCAGCCAACACCCCACCCCTACGGCTCTCTGCATCCTGGTCACTGTGGCCCTTCGCTAATGATGATCTACATCGTGATTAACACGAGCAGATAAACAGTCTGCATCCCACTCCCTACACATTGCACTACGTTGGAAAACATGTGCACTAGAGAATAGGAGGCCATTTAGGACACAGCCACAAACAACCAACCTGATCTTCTAATCAATACCATTGTCCAATTTGTCTGTCTGCAGCGCTGGCTAGCAACAGTCCAAGACATCGCCACACCACTTGGTTCATTTGTCTTTATAAGTATGTGACTTCATGTGATTTTCAACAGTGGCTGTGGAAATACAACGAGTGCTCAAAGAACTGCAGGAGGGAAAACGCAGAACGTTAAGAGCTGGCCTCTGTACGTGTGCGGTGAACGACAAACAGCGGTCGGTGTATTTTACTGGCTTTATAATGAGACGGCAACGGACAGCCCTCCAGCCGGTGCCATGAAGGAGAGGGAGGTGGGGGGAGGTTGTGAGTGGGCAGTCTTAACAACCATCCCTGTGGTAAAAACAACCTGCCACACACAAGCACACACCGAGAACAAACCCAGTCTGATCAAAGGGCTAAGAGGACCAAAACACCACCTTTCACCTCTTCAAATAAAATCACTATAGAGATTGGCATTCCTCGCCTGCTGGAAATCACACTCGTATTGAAAAGAAGCAAGGCATTCATCAGAACTGCTACCTTTCTGACCTGCAGGGGGTCCCACAGTAATGGTGCCCAAAGAGCACTTCAGATGGTAATAATGAAATCTACTGTAGCAGTCATTTAAATAGCACTTCACATTGACTACCGTGTGTGGAAAATGAACCGAGGAACGAAAAAAACATCTCAGTAAGTTATATCAAGTTGTCTTTGCACAAACACGTTCTAAAGAACACAGCTGCATGTACGTTAACGTTGCCTTTTTCCCCTAATGAAGACTCCAAGTTAAGTATTTAAAAAAAAAATCAAGCTAATGATTTGCTCTAATTGGCTAATTACTCAATAGGAGCTAAACGCCTGTTGCATTCCCATCTGCCTGATCCTCCTATCCAACAGGCCCGGCTAATCAAACCCAGAGCAGCAGGTGATGAGCTGTCAAAGGGAACCTCCAGGAGAGTCTGTGGAGGGTTAGCAGTTAGCTGACAGCGTTAATTATCGCCTAGTGAATTAGCACAACTACCCTCCGTCTTAGTTATTCCCCCATTGCTGCTTCCCCGAAAGAGTTGCCACTAGATAACACATCCACAAAGTCAAAAATTAGCTACATCGCAAAAAATCATTTACGGTTAGGATTGGGCACAAGGTTAGCAGTGTGGGTTAAGGTTAAGTGTATCTTCTTAAAATCTGAAATAGGCAGGGTTTATGGCTTTGTGGCTGTGTTAACTAGTAACAACCCGAAAAAGGGGGGAAATGCTAATTGCTAGAATACTAATTGCTAGCAGGATGGGCCTGCTGAGGAACAATGGGGATCTCCAGGAAGAGGGGCTATTGATACTCACCACAGCTAGCCTTGCATGCTAACAAGGTTGTTTACTACCACAACCACCAGACAAGCTTCAATAGAAACAGCTGGGTTTCAATTGTAGTCAACAATGAATGGTCACAAAAGCTCTCAGACTAAGGCTGGACGATGTGTAAACTTAATAAAACAAGCCATACTGGCAGTTGCAGTATGGAGGACTTTCTTTTCTCTATGTAATTGCTAACATCGTGGAACTATCAGCTTGAAGACCTAAGGTCAAATCTCTCTAGCCAATCAACTTTTACTGTGTATTTGTCGCAGTGGGGTGAGGGTTGTGTGTTTTGCTTTCACAGCTAGCACTCCTATACACCAGCCCCCCCCCCCCTCCTCCCATGTCACTCTATCACCTAGGTAACACTCATCAGAACAGAGTCAAGCCAGCGAGTACCCCTTGCTTGTCAGACATTGGATTTACAAGGGAGAGAAATAGAAGGAATAAATGTTGGAGAAAGAACAGTCCAAGAGAGAGGGGGACAAAGATATACTAGAGGTAGTAGACTTTCTGGACTCTGACCCAGACTAACATTAGCCAGTGTATCTAGTATGTATATAACATTGAATTCCATATATAACTGTTTTATAACCTGTAATAGTGATTTATAAGATCTCCGTGGTATGTAGTATAACTTACCACTTGACATAGAGTAGTACAGCGCAGGGGACCAGGTCCTGCTTGGAGAAGCCTGTATACTCAGCCAGCTGGATGGGCCAGATGGGAGCTGCAATGCAGAGAGAGGAGGGGAAGAGCAGGGGTCAAGGACATAAACTAGAGCAGGGGTCAAGGACAAACTAGAGCAGGGGTCAAGGATATAAACTAGAGCAGGGGTCAAGGATATAAACTAGAGCCGGGGTCAAGGATATAAACTAGAGCAGGGGTCAAGGAAATAAACTAGAGCAGGGGTCAAGGATATAAACTAGAGCAGGGGTCAAGGACATAAACTAGAGCAGGGGTCAAGGACATAAACTAGAGCAGGGGTCAAGGATATAAACTAGAGCAGGGGTCAAGGATATAAACTAGAGCAGGGGTCAAGGACATAAACTAGAGCAGGGGTCAAGGACATAAACTAGAGCAGGGGTCAAGGACATAAACTAGAGCAGGGGTCAAGGATATAAACTAGAGCAGGGGTCAAGGACATAAACTAGAGCAGGGGTCAAGGACATAAACTAGAGCAGGGGTCAAGGACATAAACTAGAGCAGGGGTCAAGGACATAAACTAGAGCAGGGGTCAAGGATATAAACTAGAGCAGGGGTCAAGGACATACACTAGAGCAGGGGTCAAGGATAAACTACACTAGAGCATTAATACTGATATGACGTCCAACTGTTCAGCAAATAATAAAATAATGCCTCAGAAGTCTTAATGAGAAGCTGATGAACTACAGCTAGACTCTAAGGCAGTGGTATTCAAAGTCAGGTCGCGGGGAACTGCAGTGGGGTCGTCATAAAAATGTGGGTTGCGAGAAATTCTTTTGGGAAAAAATGGGTCCCCAGAACTTCTGGTGGGAAATAAACGGAGTCCCTGCTGAAAATATTTGAATACCACTGCTCTAGGGGTGTTTGAAAACCTAGGTCAACAGTGTGTGTCATGTATGGTTGTTCAGCAACTCCCTTGGGACTGGGGATACAGCACTTACAGTGAGGGAAAAAAGGATTTGATCCCCTGCTGATTTTGTACATTTGCCCACTGACAAAGACATGATTAGTCTATAATTTTAATGGTAGGTTTATTTGAACAGTGAGAGACAGAATAACAACAAAAATCCAGAAAAATGCATGTCAAAAATGTTATAAATTGATTTGCATTTTAATGAGGGAAATAAGTAAGTATTTGACCCCACTGCAAAACATGATTTAGTACTTGGTGGCAAAACCCTTATTGGCAATCACAGAGGTCAGACGTTTCTTGTAGTTGGCCACCAGGTTTGCACACATCTCAGGAGGGATTTTGTCCCACTCCTCTTTGCAGATCTTCTCCAAGTCATTATGGTTTCAAGGCTGACGTTTGGCAACTCGAACCTTCAGCTCCCTCCACAGATTTTCTATGGGATTAAGGTCTGGAGACTGGCTAGGCCACTCCAGGACCTTAATGTGCTTCTTCTTGAGCCACTCCTTTGTTGCCTTGGCCGTGTGTTTTGGGTCATTGTCATGCTGGAATACCCATCCACGACCCATTTTCAATGCCCTGGCTGAGGGAAGGAAGTTCTCACCCAAGATTTGACGGTACATGGCTCCGTCCATCGTCCCTTTGATGCGGTGAAGTTGTCCTGTCCCCTTAGCAGAAAAACACCCCCAAAGCATGTTTCCACCTCCATGTTTGACGGTGGGGATGGTGTTCTTGGGGTCATAGGCAGCATTCCTCCTCCTCCAAACACGGCAAGTTGAGTTGATGCCAAAGAGCTCGATTTTGGTCTCATCTGACCACAACACTTTCACCCAGTTCTCCTCTGAATCATTCAGATGTTCATTGGCAAACTTCAGAAGGGCCTGTATATGTGCTTTCTTGAGCAGGGGGACCTTGCGGGCGCTGCAGGATTTCAGTCCTTCACGGCGTAGTGTGTTACCAATTGTTTTCTTGGTGACATTGGTCCCAGCTGCCTTGAGGTCATTGACAAGATCCTCCCGTGTAGTTCTGGGCTGATTCCTCACAGACCTCATGATCATTGCAACTCCACGAGGTGAGATCTTGCATAGAGCCCCAGGCCGAGGGAGATTGACAGTTCTTTTGTGTTTCTTCCATTTGCTAATAATCACAACAACTGTTGTCACCTTCTCACCAAGCTGCTTGGCGATGGTCTTGTAGCCCATTCCAGCCTTGTGTAGGTCTACAATCTTGTCCCTGACATCCTTGGAGAGCTCTTTGGTCTTGGCCATGGTGGAGAGTTTGGAATCTGATTGATTGATTGCTTCTGTGGACAGGTGTCTTTTATACAGGTAACAAACTGAGATTAGGAGCACTCCCTTTAAGAGTGGGCTCCAAATCTCAGCTCGTTACCTGTATAAAAGACACCTGGGAGCCAGAAATCTTTCTGATTGAGAGGGGGTCAAATACTTATTTCCCTCATTAAAATGCAAATCAATTTATAACATTTTTGACATGCGTTTTTCTGGATTTTTTTGTTGTTATTCTGTCTCTCACTGTTCAATTAAACCTACCATTAAAATTACAGACTGATCATTTCTTTGTCAGTGGGCAAACGTACAAAATCAGCAGGGGATCAAATACTTTTTTCCCTCACTGTAGATAACTCTCAATTTTGAAGACGTCCCCAGAAAGATTTTTTTGTTGCACTTCAGCTCAAGTGAATACAGAAGTACATCATCGGGGCAGATTACATATCAGTTTGTAGACAAACAGACAGTGTGTAGAAGACAAACGGGCCGTGTCCCAAATGGCACCCCATTCACTATATAGTGCCCTATGTGCCATTTGGGACACAGCCGTAGACCGCGTGTTCACCCGCCTTACCGTAGTGGTGCAGTGCCCGTGTGAGCAGCAGGGTGGCGTTGGCCAGGTGGGCTGAGGAGTATGTAGTGAGGGCTGAGTAGAGCAGGGTGAGCTCACACAAGTAGCTGAACATGTGGATACTGAGCCTCTCTAGGGGTAACAGAGACAGCAGCACCTGGCCGTAGTCCAGCAGGGTGGGAGTCTGCAGAGGCACAACACCAAATGAGTTAAACCCATAGAAATACAATGACTAGACAGGACTACAACAAGACTTCAACAGCCAAGACTGTTGTGAATTTTGAAAACCCCTCAACAGAGGCCTTTAGCCCAAGCTGATGAAACGAATACAGAAGCCATCATTGGGGCAGATTATAAAATGTTTACAGAAGAGGAGTATAGACTACGTGTGTGTGTGGCTGTATGTGTGGTGCGTGTCCACTCCACTCACCCTGATCTTGCCCTTCAGCACAGAGATGACCTCCCCCATCATGCGGACAAGGTCCTCATACTTGTAGGTGTTGTCTGTGAGCCACACCGCCTCCCGGATGGTCAGGATGTCCTTACTGATGTACCTAGAGAGAGACGTGGGTCGTATTCATTAGGCACCAAACTGAAGAAAACAGACAAACACGGAGGAACTACCTGAACTAGTCCAATAAATAAAACGCTTGTCTCAGAACTCTGAATATTGAAAACCCCTCAGAAAGATTTTTTATTGCACTTCAGCTCGAGCCTTTAGCCAAAGCTGATCAAGTGAATACAGAAGTACATCATCGGGGCAGATTACATAGAGGATCAAATACAGACCAGTTTGTATCATGCTTAGGGGTGCGTGCTCAGTCCCCTCCTGTACTCTCTGTTCACCCATGACTGCATGGCCAGGCACGACTCCAACACCATCATTAAGTTTGCCGACGACACAACAGTGGTAGGCCTGATCACCGACAACGATGAGACAGCCTATAGGGAGGAGGTCAGAGATCTGGCCGTGTGGTGCCAGGACAACAACCTCTCCCTCAACGTGACCAAGACAAAGGAGATGATTGTGGACTACAGGAAAAAAAAGAGGACTGAGCACGCCCCCATTCTCATCGACGGGGCTGTAGTGGAACAGGTTGAGAGCTTCAAGTTCCTTGGTGTCCACATCACCAACGAACTATCATGGTCCAAACACACCAAGACAGTCGTGAAGAGGGCACGACAAAGCCTATTCCCCCTCAGGAGACTAAAAAGATTTGGCATGGGTCCTCAGATCCTCAAAAAATTCTACAGCTGCACCATCGAGAGCATCCTGACTGGTTGCATCACCGCCTGGTATGGCAACTGCTTGGCCTCTGACCGCAAGGCACTACAGAGGGTAGTGCGTACGGCCCAGTACATCACAGGGGCAAAGCTCCCTGCCATCCAGGACCTCTATACCAGGCGGTGTCAGAGGAAGGCCCTCAAAATTGTCAAAGACTCCAGTCACCCTAGTCATAGACTGTTCTCTCTGCTACCGCACGGCAAGCGGTACCGGAGTGCCAAGTCTAGGTCCAAAAGACTTCTCAACAGCTTCTACCCCCAAGCCATAAGACTCCTGAACAGCTAATCATGGCTACCCGGACTATTTGCACTGCCCCCCCACCCCATACTTTTTACGCTGCTGCTACTCTGTTAAGTATTTATGCATAGTCACTTTAACTCTACCCACATGTACATATTACCTCAACTACCTCAACTAGCCGGTGCCCCCGCACATTGACTATGCAACGGTACCCCCCTGTATATATAGCCTCCCTACTGTCACTTTATTTTTACTTCTGCTCTTTTTTTCTCAACACTTTTTTGTTGTTGTTTTATTCTTACTTTTTTGTTTAAAATAAATGCACTGTTGGTTAAGGGCTGTAAGTAAGCATTTCACTGTAATGTCTGCACCTGTTGTATTCGGCGCATGTGACCAATAAAATTTGATTTGATTTGATTTGATTTGAAAATTCCAGTTACTTTCCCAAAATCAGGAAGGAATAAGCAGGAAAACCAGAATTCTCCAACCAGGATTTCTGGAAAACCTGTGAATTCTGGGAAAATTACAAGAATGTTGCAACCCTAATCATCCAGGCTCTGTCATAGCCGGCCGCGACCGGGAGACCAATGGGGCGGCGCGCAATTGGCCCAGCGTCGTCCAGGGTAGGGGAGGGAATGGCCGGCAGGGATGTAGCTCAGTTGATAGAGCATGGCGTTTGCAACGCCAGGGTTGTGGGTTTGATTCCCACAGGGGGTATGAAAAAAATGCATTAACTGTAAGTCGCTCTGGATAAGAGCGTCTGCGAAATGACTAAAATGTAAATGTAAAAATGTAATGTAAATGGTTCGATTCCCACGGGGGGCCAGTATGAAAAAATAATAATGTATGCACTCACTAACTGTAAGTCGCTCTGGATAAGAGCGTCTGCTAAATGACTAAAATGTAAAATGCTACATCCATATACAGCGTTTTTCTGTCTCGTACCGCGTGCAGACGACCATGCAGGCGATGCCCAGCAGCTGCAGGCGGGCCTTGGGTACAGAGCGCAGGGCCAGGTAGCGGTCCACGCAGCTCACCGTCACGTGGAGGGTCAGGCTGGAGAAGTCCTTCATGGTGGTTACCTCCACCAGCCAGTCCACCAGGATGTATCTAGAGAGGTTGATGGGAGAGAGAGAGATGAATACTGTTATGTACCTAGAGAAGTGGGGGGGGGGACACTTATGTACAGTGGCTTGCTAAAGTATTCACCGCCCATGGCATTTTTCCTATTTTGTTGCATTACAAACTGGAATTACAATTGAATTTTTTTGGGGGGGGTTTGTATCATTTGATTTACACAACATGCCTACCACTGAAGATGCAAAATATTTTTTTGATTGTGAAACAAACAAGAAAAAAAGAAAAAAAAGAAAAGAAAACGTGAGCGTGCATAACTATTCACCCCCCCCCCCACCCAAAAAAAAATCAATACTTTGTAGAGCCACCTTTTGCAGCAATTACAGCTGCAAGTCTCTTGGGGTATGTCTCTATAAAAACTTGGCACATCTAGCCACTGAGATTTTTGCCCATTCTTCAAGGCAAAACTGCTCCAGCTCCTTCAAGTTGGATGGGTTCCGCTTGTGTACAGCAATCTTTAAGTCATACCACAGATTCTCAATTGGATTGAGGTCTGGGCTTTGACTAGGCCATTCCAAGATATTTCAATGTTTCCCCTTAAACCACTCAAGTGTTGCTTTAGAAGTATGCTTAGGGTCATTGTCCTGCTGGAAGGTGAACCTCCGCCCCAGTCTCAAATCTCTGGAAGACTGAAACAGGTTTCCCTCAAGAACTTCCCTGTATTTAGTGCCATCCATCATTCCTTCAATTCTGACCAGTTTCCCAGTCCCTGCCGATGAAAAACATCCCCACAGCATGATGCTGCCACCACCATGCTTCACTGTGGGGATGGTGTTCCCGGGGTGATGAGAGGAGTTGCGTTTGCGCCAGACATAGCGTTTTCCTTGATGGTCAAAAAGCTCAATTTTTGTCTCATCTGACCAGAGTACCTTCTTCCATATGTTTGGGGAGTCTCCCACATGCCTTTTGGCGAACACCAAATGTGTTTACTTATTTTTTCTTTAAGCAATGGCTTTTTTCAGGCCACTCTTCCGTAAAGCCCAGCTCTGTGGAGTGTACGGCTTAAAGTGGTCCTATGGACAGATACGCCAATCTCCGCTGTGGAGCTTTGCAGCTCCTTCAGGGTTATCTTTGGTCTCTTTGTTGCCTCTGATTAATACCCTCCCTTGCCTGGGCCGTGAGTTTTGGTGGGCAGCCCTCTCTTGGCAGGTTTGTTGTGGTGCCATATTCTTTCCATTTTTAAATAACGGATTGAATGGTGCTCCGTGGGATGTTCAAAGTTTCGGATAACATTTTTCATAACACAACCCTGTACTTCTCCACAACTTTGTCCCTGACCTGTTTGGAGAGCTCCTTGGTCTTCAATGTGCCGCTTGCTTGGTGGTGCCCCTTGCTTAGTGGTGTTGCAGACTCTGGGGCCTTTCAGAACAGGTGTATATATATACACACTGAGATCATGTGACAGATCATGTGACACAGTTAAATAAAGTCCACCTGTGTGCAATCTAATTATGTGACTTCTGAAGGTAATTGGTTGCACCAGATCTTATTTAGGGGCTTCATAGCAAAGGGGGTGAATACATATGCACACACCACTTTTCCGTTATGTCTTTTTTTGAATTATTTGAAACAAGTTTTTTTTTTTTTCATTTCACTTCACCAATTGGGACTATTTTGTGCATCTCCATTACATGAAATCCAAATAAAAATCTATTTAAATTACAGGTGGTAATGCAACAAAATAGGAAAAACGCCAAGGGGATGAATACTTTTGCAAGGCACTGTACCTAGAGAGTGGAGAGGAGAGGGGTGGGAGAGAGAGATTCCTACTGTTATGTACCTAGAGAGGGGAGAGGCGAGGGGTGGGAGAGAGAGATTCCTACTGTTATGTACCTAGAGAGGGGAGAGGCGAGGGGTGGGAGAGAGAGATTCCTACTGTTATGTACCTAGAGAGGGGAGAGGAGAGGGACGGGAGAGAGAGACTCATACTGTTACGTACCTAGAAAAATGTGTGGTTATGGTAGTAAATTGCATGAGAAAGAGTGCTTAGAATTTTGAAAGCCACCTCAGACTAAGAATCTTCGCCCTTAACTCGAGCCATTAACCAAAATTGATAAAACAACTCAATTGGTACAGAGTCAAGTGATCTTCAGCGTCAGTTCCAGACCAAACCGGTATGTTACCTCATAGTGTCATTGATGCCCTGTCGGAGCACCTCCTCTGCCCTGCGTCGGGGCACGGGGGGACAGGAGCGAAACAGCTGGGCCACAAGGTCGGCACAGGCCCTCTGCTCCAGACCCAGCGGGTTGTCACTGCTGCACACCTTGGCCAGGGACAGCTGGACGCACACATACACACAGAGAGAGATAGAGAGGGTCAAAGGGCACAGGTCAAAAGTCATGCCAGGCTTGCCAAGCAAGCAGGACAGGAGGGCAAATGTAATTAAACATCACCTGTGCTCAGTAACAGCCTCAATGACTCATCCACTTTAATTGGTTGGGAGAATAAACAAAACCATAGATTTTATTTGTGTGTAGATTTGGACTGCCTGTTACAGTCAATGGATACATTATCATGTCTATGCCATTGGATATAGAGGAGTCTCTCTCCGTAAACACACACCAAGGCTGCGTTTACACAGACAAACCAATTCTGACCCTTTTCCACTAATTGTTCTTTTGACCAATCAGATCTTTTTTTATTAAAGATCAGAATTAATCAGAATTGGCCTGTCTGTGTAAACGAAGCCAAATAGACACACACCTGTGCTTCCCAGCATCCTTTGGCTGCGTAGTCCCTGAGCGTGCGTATGAACTGGAGGTACCTGCCTGGGTCCGCCATCTGAGAAGAGAGACAGCACAGAACCACAGTAAGTTATGAGGTCGTTTTTTGACTTACCCGACACTTACATCAACACAACACATGTGTTTCTCATCACATTTTACAACCTTTAGCTACACAACATACATTGTAACATAAACAAAGCCTTTTGAGATGGGGACAACCAGAGAGGAGTGAAACTCACTGCGGTTTTACGGTTATGTTCCCACAGCAGGTAAGAGCTCTGTAGACAGCCCGACTGAGACGACTCTTCTAGTAATGTCAGGGCCTCGGAGCGCTTGTCATCCTCCTGAAACACACACACACATTAAACCATGTTTTCAATATTGGATGTTTCACACAGCATACAGCATATTAAATACTCCTCTCTATCCAGCACAAGGCCTACTGAATATGTAACACAGGGTTCTGAGTATGCAGTATGTTAGTCAAGACCAGCCCATCATAATAATAATTAATATATATTTTGTGAGTGTGAATGTGTGTACGTATAAAACAACATTTATCCCATCTGGGCTGATGACTAGCAGGGCTGCCTACAGTGTGACGGTGCCTTCACAGCCTCATCAGAAACTAACTGGAACTGTGTGGTGGTTTGGTTACCATAGAAATGGAAGACAGCTGTTACTACAAAAAAAAATCACCACACTGCAACACCTGTGCCTTTCTGAAAGAATCGCAGAGGTGTGTGTGTGTGCACTTACATCAAAAAGCTGGAGGACTCTGGCCAGACAGTGCAGCAACGGTCCCCTCCTCTCCTATAAAAAATTACAACGGCAAAATGTGAAAATGTTGCCTAATAAAATCATTGTTAGAGCGCAACCATATCGTCTACAAAACATTTCACTCTTTTTATAGAAACACTGGAGTTTCCATTAAAGTCCATTCATTCCAATGAGCAAAGAAGACAGGCCCATCTATTTACAAAATCACTGGACAAAACATAGGTGATACATGCAGGGCACAACAAGAGAGGACAGGCAAAAACAGGCTATAAGGGATGGAACTTTCTGGCGGTGCCTGTTGGTCATAAATAAATGGGGGGCGAGACACACCGTTGCACAAAGCAGCATAACAGTCTCTCCCCATTTGTCTTCACTACCAAGGTCTAGTAGGCCTTCGGCAGACAATTTTTGGCAACATGTTTCCCAATCCATCTCGCCTTTCTTCCCATGCAGTATTAGATGCATACATTTAAGTAATTTAGCAGACGCTCTTATCCAGAGCGACTTACAGAAGCAATTAGGGTTAAGTGCCTTGCTCAAGGGCACATTCACCTAGTCGGCTCAGGGATTCGAACCAGCGACCTTTCGGTTACTGGCACAACGCTCTTAAATGCTAGGCTACCTGCCAGCTTCACACATCTTAATCAGTGTTGATAATGGATGGATAGACGATGGACAGTTCTGAGTGAATGAACCAGGAAGGTACAACCATAGAAACAGAATCAACATTCCTCATTATATACAGTGGGGAGAACAAGTATTTGATACACTGCCGATTTTGCAGGTTTTCCTACTTACAAAGCATGTAGAGGTCTGTAATTTTTATCATAGGTACACTTCAACTGTGAGAGACAAAAATCCAGAAAATCACATTGTATGATTTTTAAGTAATTAATTTGCATTTTATTGCATGACATAAGTATTTGATACATCAGAAAAGCAGAACTTAATATTTGGTACAGAAACCTTTTCTTTCTTCTTGCAATTACAGAGATCATACGTTTCCTGTAGGTCTTGACCAGGTTTGCACACACTGCAGCAGGGATTTTGGCCCACTCCTCCATACAGACCTCCAGATCCTTCAGGTTTCGGGGCTGTCGCTGGGCAATACGGACTTTCAGCACCCTCCAAAGATTTTCTATTGAGTTAAGGTCTGGAGACTGGCTAGGCCACTCCAGGACCTTGAGATGCTTCTTACGGAGCCACTCCTTAGTTGCCCTGGCTGTGTGTTTCGGGTCGTTGTCATGCGGGAAGACCCAGCCACGACCCATCTTCAATGCTCTTACTGAGGGAAGGAGGTTGTTGGCCAAGATCTCGCGATACATGGCCTCATCCATCCTCCCCTCAATACGGTGCAGTCGTCCTGTCCCCTTTGCAGAAAAGCATCCCCAAAGAATGATGTTTCCACCTCCATGCTTCACGGTTGGGATGGTTTTCTTGGGGTTGTACTCATCCTTCTTCCTCCAAACACCGCGAGTGGAGTTTAGACCAAAAAGCTCTATTTTTGTCTCATCAGACCACATGACCTTCTCCCATTCCTCCTCTGGATCATCCAGATGGTCATTGGCAAACTTCAGACGGGCCTAGACATGCGCTGGCTTGAGCAGGGGGACCTTGCGTGCGCTGCAGGATTTTAATCCATGACGGCGTAGTGTGTTACTAATGGTTCTCTTTGAGACTGTGGTCCCAGCTCTCTTCAGGTCATTGACCAGGTCCTGCCGTGTAGTTCTGGGCTGATCCCTCACCTTCCTCATGATCATTGATGCCCCACGAGGTGAGATCTTGCATGGAGCCCCAGACCGAGGGTGATTGACCGTCATCTTGAACTTCTTCCATTTTCTAATAATTGCGCCAACAGTTGTTGCCTTCTCACCAAGCTGCTTGCCTATTGTCCTGTAGCCCATCCCAGCCTTGTGCAGGTCTACAATTTTATCCCTGATGTCCTTACACAGCTCTCTGGTCTTGGCCATTGTGGAGAGGTTGGAGTCTGTTTGATTGAGTGTGTGGACAGGTGTCTTTTATACAGGTAACGAGTTCAAACAGGTGCAGTTAATACAGGTAATGAGTGGAGAACAGGAGGTCTTCTTAAAGAAAAACTAACAGGTCTGTGAGAGCTGGAATTCTTACTGGTTGGTAGGTGATCAAATACTTATGTCATGCAATAAAATGCAAATTAATTACTTAAATTATACAATGTGATTTTCTGGATTTTTGTTTTAGATTCCATCTCTCACAGTTGAAGTGTACCTATGATAAAAATTACAGACCTCTACATGCTTTGTAAGTAGGAAAACCTGCAAAATCGGCATTGTATCAAATACTTGTTCTCCCCACTGTATTTCTATGGGTAAAACAGCCCTCTAATTTGTATCCAGGATATTAGACTAAACTTGTGTTTATCCAATAGGAACCAAGGGAGATGACAGTGATGGTTGCTGAGGTTGGCTGTGTCTATGGCTGCCCATCTCCCCCAGCCAAGCTCAACCAGGCCTAGCCTGGTAACCACTTACCACATTGGTTTCACACTCGGCCTTGAGCCTATCGAACACCACAGCCTTGCAGCAGCTCCCAGTGGGGGACCAGGGCGGACGGATGAACACCCAGATGAAGGGGTCGGCGGTAGGGGAACGCAGGCTCTCCGCCAGGCTGAAGAACTGGGATGCCTTCCGGCCGCACACGTCGGCCCGCCCTTCGTCACTCAGCAACGCTGGGACAGAGAAGAGGGTGATTATTATACAGGAATTTATTAAGTGATTTGGTCAATGTCAATCAGTGATCAACCTCATAACCAATTCAGTGAGAAACAATGGAAGACAAGTGCAGTGAGACTTACGTCCTTCATTGTACAAATATGCAATCCCTAGTTTCACAGCTGCCTCAAAGTTTCCCTTCTCTGCGGCCCTGAAAGAGGAGACAGAATTCGAGAAACGTATTAGGGTATGCAGACCGTCAGTCTCCCTGATGTGAAACTAACATATTGGAAGATGTACAGAGTTGAGGGCATGGTTGGGGTGTGGGAGGAGTCTATCCTACCTCTCAAAGAGCCAGACTGTGTTGGGGGATGGCCAGGTATCCCTGAAACTGACCTGGGCCCAAACACTGGAGTGGTTATCAATGATGTCACAGAGCTGAGAGTGTACCTGGGAGATAACAACCAAATGCCTCAGTTAGCCTCCAACATGGCAATCCTCTATGCATGTTCTTCTTCCTTTCAATAACTGAGTAAACATAACATTCCTTATACATGCTAAAGGAGGTGTATATAAGAGGAGACTGACACACATTGTGACTCACCAATTCAGGTGGTGACAAGATGTTCAGAAGAGACTCGCTCAAATGATATGTGTACTCCAGAGGCTGTTCAATTGTTTGAGTGTGTGTGAGAGTGTTTTAGGAGTGTGAGTGTGTTTTAGGCGTGTGTTTTAGGTGTGTGTATGTGGACGTGTTTAACTATACTTGTGGGGACCAGAAGTCACCACAAGAATATTAAAAACAAACATTTGGTTTTCAGGTTAATGTTAGGGAAAATGGGATTTTGAATGGGCCTGAATTGTATGTCGCCACAACGTTAGTTAAACAAGACTGTGTGTTTGTGTGACTTACAGCTCTGACAGCCAACAGGTCCTCAGCAGAGAGGCATTGGAGCACACACAGAAGCACCTCTTCGGGTAGAGACAGCAGTGTCAGGCCTGGAACACGCTTACGGATCCGCTTCCGTGCTGGAACCGTGAAGCATTTGGAACAACGACAGTGTAGCACTAAAGAAGAAAGGAAAAAGAGGGAGAAATAAAAAATGTAATCACTCTTGCCATTTTAGATACAGATAACCATCAAATGCAAAAAACGTCCCTCTTTCCTACTCAACTGACTCTCCAACTAAACTGACTCTTACTCACAGTGCCCCCATACATTTAGTCTTCATCCTAACTGTGGGACACCGTTTACTACTGACAATGTTTCAGACACTGTTTATTCAATAGTATTTGTTTACAGTTCTCATCTATGTGCTGCACCAGAAACAGTAATTCCAACCTGAATGTCAGTTAACGGTTGCTACAGCTTGCTGGCTCAAACTAAATCAAAACAGGCAAAAGTGACCCAGTTAGATATAATTAATAATTGCATGATATATCGGTAGTTATAACCAATGGAATCTATTTTGACTAATTAAGTTATCTGGCCGAGTTCTGCCTAATGTTTGAGCTCAGTTTAACTCAGCGCCCAAATTTCCCTCCTCAAACCTACGTTCACTTACAAGCAACTGTAAAGCTTCTTATTTCAGTCAAATCCAAAAACATGAATTATCTATTTGCGTCGCTTTCAAAACCACACAAAGGTATTGACTTTACAACGTAGTTAACTATGATATAAATGTTACGAATGCTCTATTTTCAAATAAGGCACATTTATAACGTTAGCCACTGAATTAACGACTGGCTCTAGTACTGGCACCAAGCTGGGTACCAGTAGTAGCTAGCTAGCTAACCAGCCATCATTACATTAGCAAACCAGAATAGATAGCTAGCTAGCAGGCTAGTTAGCAGCTAACGTTACCAAGTCAGTTAGCTACTGTAGCTATAAACTGTTCATGTTATTCACTCTTACACAGTGCAAGTTCTCTAACCTAAATTGTATAAGCTGAAACAGGTTTCTGACTAAAACGTTTAAATGTTTAGCTAGATAGATAACACATTCACACGCTAGCTAATTGAGTCCGATAGATACTTACCGCCCGCTTTCATTTCGTGGAGAGATCACCCTAATTCTGGCAAGCTCCCTAGCTTTAAAGTTGTGCAAACACAAAGCTGACAGTGTGAACAAAATACGAGTAAATATAACTTCTGTTATAAACTATGGCAATTCTAATGAATGGTCAATTTGTCTAATTCTAAAACACAGCCTGAGAGGGCTGTCTAGCTTGTTGTGATGTTGTGAAATTGATAGCTTGAATTCAAATCCATGCATGCATCCCTCTCAACTTTTGAGATCCTCCCAAAATTGGCTAAGCACCGCCTGCGCGCAGAGTTTAAACATCAACTTCGATTTTATTGGCGGAAAACGAGAAAGCCCAGCTATTATCTAGCGAGCTTCCGATTCGTCTAGGAGAAGAGCGACAACTTCGATTGGTTTGTCGTTACAAATAATTAAATAGAGACCACTGATTGGATAACATCAAACCATTTTCGAAGTACGCGCTTCCAAATAGATGCATTTGGTTGGTCAAAGGGGTTACCAAAAACGATGACGAATTTTGGGATATGTAGTAGTCACAATTTACGTTTTAAACGTGCCATATTTAAAGAGACATTAAAAATAAAATAGGGTATCGCTCAAGATTATTAATTGAATAAAAACATATTTCTTAAATATGTTAATGGTATAATTTTTATTAATGACAATTTTACATAGCTAAGGGAGCGTCGACATTTACAGAATTATTACCTGGAGGAAAATGGGGGAGGGTCAGGCTTTTTCAATTCCAGTAAGGGGGATGGTTTAGTATTTGTTTATTTAGTCCAGGGGAGGGTCATGTCATTTGTAATCGATTAAATATCATATTGCTCAGTGTTTGAGAATTAGTTGCTTATTATATCTCGATGTGTGCCTGATGCTGCCCCTCATCCCTGATTCTCTGCTGGGCGCACAATATCAAGGGTCACCTAGTGTGTTCTCAATCAAATTATCCATAGCCTATACTATAGGCTATAGGCCTAGGCTATACGAAGAGCATGCTCGGAGAAGTACAGGGCAAATTAATATTTCTAAGAAAATGTACTTCCTTCCCGATTTTTTCCGCTGCTGGGATGGTGCATATAAAACTAGGCAACACTGCATTACACACTGCAATGGATAGGCTATTCCAACCATAAGCCCTGCACTTGCTGATGTAAACCCTTTTGTGCTGCCTAACCAATGGCTGTGCTGTGGCACTTCAGGAGCCGAGTCAAAGGCTTCTTCCGGAAAAAAAAATATTAGTAAAAAATTATATTTGTGCGGGCAGACTAGGACTACTGATGTCCTGTTCAGTTTGAAAGGGAGAGCCAAAGATGAAAAGGAGGACCGGAGGTAAGCTTGCTACTGCTATAATTGTTTTGAATAAAAACAAAATGTTTCATTGCCCATAATGAAGCTATTTATCAGCGTTATTGACCTCACAATAAGGCATATTCAAGTAATTTGCATAACTTACATTACTATGAAGCGGCAGGCGTGGAGATGGACAGTGCATGGGTGCTGAAAGTAGGCTAATTTGAAAAGGCCTAATTCATTTAAACAGTTAATTTTAATTTGACATTAAGCTACTAACAACAAGAGGGCTTTCAAGACATAAGAGGTAGGCCTACCTGTTTGACAAACAAAATTATAGTCTACTATCCATAGATTTTGTCAGCCAATTCTTTCAGTCACCATGCACTCCTTAAAGATCTCAGTGTCAGTGAAGGGCTTGGTGTGTTAAGTTAAAACCAGGGCTGGAATTGAGGGGGTATGTGAGAGCATGTGAGGGTATTGGGGCTTAAAAAAAATAGAAAATGGCTAAAAGCAGAGGCCTACCCCTTGTTAGCTTAAAATAAAAAAATCTACAAAATGATGGACCTGATTATATAAAGCCATCTATAACGAGGCTTTAGTCCGCAATGCTACAAACAAGCTGTAAAATGCTGGGGAAAGACGTGACTTCGATGCATATGGGATATCTTTGGTTTATCTCTATGACATTCAGAGGCTACACTGCAACCTTCTATAGCCAAGGAGACAAAGAATGTACTTTGCTTGGGAAGTAATGTGTGATTCTGTCACTATCAATTGACATTCAACATTTTAACAGGCTATTAAACAACACACTAACTCCAAATCAGTCAGGAGCAAGCCAGCTAGCCTAAGAAGGAACGAAAATGAAATATTTAGGCTATATTATTATTATTTCAAGGCTATAGCCTGCCATTTAAGAAATCAATAGTGAAGCATTTGTGACACGCTGGCATGAGCGCTCAGCATTTCAACAACACATCAACAACAGAACCTAACAACATACCTATACATTTCGTATTTAGGCTGTATAAAATGAAATAAATTACTTAGAATTAAATAATAATGAAACAAAAAATGCCTTATTAGGATACATTTTATGAAGCAAAGTTTACAGATAGGCCTACGTCTCTGTTGAAACTCTTTTCAGAAACCCAGACAGGATGCTTATTAAATGGGTCTTATGGGGAAGGAAAGGAGGGGTAGGAAATAACCAGAAAGATTAGGGGGGCAAGCCAGATAAACTGTGACTGACTCAAACCAATCTTTTCAAATATGAGCTCTAGCAATCTTTTCCAAAATGATGAGCTTCAAACTTGAATAAACCCAGTCAATCCAAGACGGAAAGGAGTGAAACTGGCTCTGAGGAGGAAGATGGAAAGATGATTGCCGATTGTTTGTTTTTGTTTCATCATCTCAGGCAAAACTTCTATAGAAGTTGATTGGCTTGGTGTTTGATTACCTATGTGTGTTTGACAGGTCAAATCAAATCTAAGTGAAGTTTTTAAATCATTCCACATTGAAGAACAGGCCTACGTATCATTTAAGTCCCAAGGGACATGACTGGGTTGGGGTTCCTCTGAAAAGTTTACAACTCAGAAGGTCACAGTCAGCTGCGATTATTACAGATATGGGTCTTGTCAAGCAACAGTGATTTTTTTATCTGAATAATGGTTTTCTTCACAATTTCCCCACCATGCCATATACTTTTTATAATGACTCATGTCTCGTGACAATGTGTGAATAATGTGAATATCCTATTAATATTCTGAATTTTTTCCTCCTTGTCAGAACTTCATTACTAAAAATAGAAGCCATCTTAACCATTTGAAATCAGTGCAGTCAGAATTTCCCCTCACATTGCAACCTCACATTCTCAGAAGATCCAAAATATCTCCTGATCTATCTTAGTGGAGTCACCTCCGTGACAGGAAGTGATGAACCTGAATACTAAATGGTGGACTTGAATGAAATGGGATGCATAGATTAACCTTTGCAGACAGCTTCTCATCATAGAGACGAGGAGGCAAGGACACATTCATTAGTTATCATGGAACGGATGGCGGAAATATAGCACCATGGTGGTCAAAGACTCTGTAATAAGACGCTAGACAAAGAATGAGCAAATGAGAAATACCATGACGTAGAGGGAAATGTAGATAGTTGTATTATGGATGAGCAGCCATGCATCAGCATCATTCATTTGTCCTCCCTATAATCAAACACCACAATAAAGAATCAATACAGGCATCGTATGAAGTCATTTTCATCCTCAAGCACACACAGACACATTCCAGACCCTTCTCCATCACACACACACATAAACATGAATCATAATCAGGGGTGATGATGCAGACAGGTAGTTGGCAGAGGCAGAGATTAGATGTTTACCCTAAGTGAGACAGCAGCTGCTGTGTCTGTGGACATGATGTGATGGTTAGGTCTACTCTGTTCCCCATGGAAATAAAGAGGGCGATGGTATTTCCAATAATAGTAGCTCCCTTTGATCGCTGACCACTTGAATGTCATCAAAGCGAGCACAGTGCAGCTGAACCACCACAGACAATGTGGTCCTTATGTTCTTCCTGGCTCTCTCTTTAGTGACCTCACCTTCATCTTCTTCTGTAAGGTGAATTCTGAAAAAGTGGGACACTTTTAGCATTTCCGTCTTCTGTAACCTCTTTCAACATCTATCCAACATGTTAGCCCAACACATGATACATTTCTGAAACCCTCAATATGTTTCCTAATCACACACACACACAATCATGATAGCATATTCACAGGAGGCATGACACACCCATTTGTGTACACTGAGTCAAAATCATATTTTCAGTTCGCATTTGGTAGACTGGGACAGCAGAATATATAAACTGGGACACCATTATTATAGTCCTAATTGTACCCCAATGACAATTCAATTCAATTTTGTGTTATTAGGAAACATCTGAGATTTTCAGAAATGTATGATGTGTTATGCTAATATGTTGGATAGATGTCTGAAGAGGTTACAGAGGACGGAAATGCAAATAGTGTCCCATTTATTCTGATTTCACTCAAATAGCAGAACTAATAACAGTAGTAATCACAGTACTACAATAAAACAATTCACAGGATATAGTACTACAAGAACAAGAGCCCTGCCTAACCTAAGTACAGGGGGTACCCAATGTAAATGGTATCACTTTAACTACTCAATTCTGTACTACTTTAGCTAGCTATGGTTGGTAAACCAAAAAAATGACTGAATTACAAAATTGAAACATAATATTGGCAACTTTTTAAAATGTATTTTGATGCACAAGTTCATAGTATGCACATTTACATCACAATTTGGCACAGTGCATTATTTATGACAGTTTTGTAACCTTAACATCGAAACAGAAAAAAGCTATGTCACTGATCTTACCGTGTGCTTTGTGGGGTGAGCTTCCTGTTTGAAGCTTGCTCTGCCCCCCTCTAGGATATAACACCAATTAAGTTATGTGATTTTTATCATGTGGTTTCTTTGCAAGGGCTTAGTAACAATATCTTTGATTTTCTCTTGTCAGACCAATAAATAAACGTGTCAGGATTAAGCTTTCCCAGTTTATATGATGTCCTACTCTTTCCGAATTCACCCTACCCCACCCTTAACCTTTCCTTTCTCCCTAGTACTCTCTATATATTTATCTTGTATTTTTCCTCCATTCATCTTCAGTTCCTGAACCAACATTTGCCAGGCCGTCATTGTAAATAAGAATTTGTTGACCTGTCTGGGTAAAATTTTTAAACATCCCATATAGGACAGCCACAAGCCTAATCCTTATTTTCTCCCTAGTTCATCATTTAATCTTCAGTACCTGACCCAAGATACGCTCTCATCCTTCCACCACCCCCACAACACCCACCACTACCACCACCACCACCACTACCATTACATTTACATTTTACATTTTAGTCATTTTAGCAGACACTCTTATCCAGAGCGACTTACAGTTAGTGAGTGCATACATTATTTTATATATTTTTATATATTTATTTTTTATACTGAATTACCTATGTAGTGAAAAGGGGAATTACCTATGTAATGTAAAGGGGAATCACCTATGTAGTGAAAAGGGGAATTACCTATGTAATGTAAAGGGGAATTACCTATGTAATGTAAAGGGGAATTACCTATGTAATGTAAAGGGGAACTACCTATGTAATGTAAAGGGGAATTACCTATGTAATGTAAAGGGGAATTACCTATGTAATGTAAAGGGGAATTACCTATGTAGTGAAAAGGGAATTACCTATGTAATGTAAAGGGGAATTACCTATGTAATGTAAAGGGGAATTACCTATGTAATGTAAAGGGGAATTACCTATGTCATGAAAAGTGGAATTACCTATGTAATGTAAAGGGGAATTACCTATGTAATGTAAAGGGAATTACCTATGTAATGTAAAGGGGAATTACCTATGTAATGTAAAGGGTGTTGTAATGTAATGTACATTGCATGTACATATTACAACTGTACCACTCTTCATGGCTACACAGGCATGTTTGTTTGAAATTGTAAACAGATTTTTGTTGTTGGTGAGTGACCTATGATATTTCATCTATATTATGACCCATTTACTGTTTCCAAAGCAACTCCTCAGGGTTAAAATAAGGTGAGGTAGGCATATGATAAGCAATCTGGTTGGATGAGTTGTATTCTCCAGTGCAGTCCAAAGCATACATTTATGGTGTTTACTGCAAAAGAACAGTTCTATTGTCCCCAGGCTTATTTCTAAAAGTACGACTATGTTCATACTTTGTAGCATGTTGATTAGTTATTCCACTGACGTTACATCTCCATTTAATTGCATTCTGGAGTGAGAACAAACATTGTTGCTTAGTGGGAATTATTACTCTCTCTGGAGAATCTGCATGTAATATTTAGCTGTTCTTTTGGTAATACAATTCAACAGACTGTGTCATTCAGGTTGCTTTACAAACATACATTTGCTCTCAAAAAGTGTAATTTCTATTTAAAGCCATGGTTGGTGGAAGAGATGAGTGAGGCATACACACTATCAGAAGCTATAATTCTACCTGTTCAGAGAAATTACTACAGATGGAAGAGCAATTTACCACACACAGGCTCTCTCGGCCAATTCAGAAGTAACCACGTATTCAGTAGAGTGTGTGATCTATTCAGGTTTCCCTGACTAAAAGCTTTCAGGAGAGAATAGGACCTACTGGATGTACCAACGAGAGAGAGGGGGGGGGGGGGTGAGGAGGGAGAGAGAGAGAGAGAGAGAGAGAGAGAGAGAGAGAGAGAGAAGAGAGAGAGAGAGAGAGAGCGAGAGAGAGAGAGAGAGAGAGAGAGAGAGAGAGAGAGAGAGAGAGAGAGAGAGAGAGAGAGAGAGAGAGAAAGAAAGAGAGAGAGAGAGAAAGAAAGAGAGAGAGGAGCAACACAATTAGACCCAACCATATCATGAGAAAACAAAAAGATAATTACTTGACACATTGGAAAGAATTAACAAAAAAACAGAGCAAACTAGAATGCTATTTGGCCCTAAACAGAGAGTACACAGTGGCAGAATATCTGACCACTGTGACTGACCCAAAATTAAGGAAATCTTTGACTATGTACAGACTTGCTATTGAGAAAGGCCGCCGAAGGCAGATCTGGCTCTCAAGAGAAGACAGGCTATGTGCACACTGCCCACAAAATGAGGTGGAAACTGAGCTGCACTTCCTAACTTCCTGCCAAATGTATGACCATATTAGAGACACATATTTCCCTCAGATTACCAAGACCCACAAAGAATTTGAAAACAAATCCAATTTTGATAAACTCCCATATCCATTGGGTGAAATACCACAGTGTGCAATCACATCAGCAAGATTTGTGACCTGTTGCCACAAGAAAAGGGCAACAAGTGAAGAACAAACACCATTGTAAATACAACCTATATTTATGTTGATTTATTTCCCCTTTTGTACTTTTGCACGTCATTACAACACTATATATAGACATAATATGACACTTTTGGAACGTTTGTGAGTGTAATGGTTACTGTTTGTTTTGTTTTGTTAATTTCACTTTTGTTTATTATTTATTTCACTTGCTTTGGCAATGTAAACATATGTTTCCCATGCCAATAAAGCCCCTTAAACTGAAATTGAATTGAGAGAGAGAGAGAGAAAGAGAGAGAGCACCCATGTTTGTGGTTACAGTGCTCAATTTTGTCAACCAGAGTAGAAAGCACCAAGACAGAGTAAGTGGACTGTGATTAATGTTGCAGCTTTTTTCTTAATCTGTAATGTTCATCCAAACATCCCAGCCCTATGCTGTTTGTTTAGTACTTGATTTCTGACCTGCTCCATTCTGCTCCATCATCATCATCATCATCATCTTCATCACCACCACCATCACCACCACCACCATCACCACCTCCACCATCATCAACATACAGTATGAACAAAGCAGCAGAGAGGCAGTGAGTCATCAGCACTGAGAAATAATTGTCCTTTTTTAATTTCCCCTACCAGGCATTGTTGGATATCTCCCAAACAAAGAGAGAGATGATCGTAGTAATTTACACTCAACACTGCTGCTCAGTACAGCAGTGTCTGGAGCATAGAGATCCTGTTCAATTACTATTCACAATTCCTCATTCTATGGTCTGGAGTGCATTATCAGGCACAGTGCTGCTTCTGAATTAATTATCTTTCATTCAGGGCCCATATTCATGAAGCTTCAGAGTAGGAATGCTGATCTAGGATCAGGTCCTCACTGTCCATGTAATCATATTCATGATGATCTAAAAGGCAAGACTGATCCCAGATTAGCACTCCTATTCTGAGACGCCTTATGAATATGGGCCCTGATGTCTCAGAGCATTTGGCAGAATAGAACACTGACAGTATGTCAGAATAGAACACTGACAGTATGTCAGAATAGAACACTGACAGTATGTCAGAATAGAACACGGACAGTATGTCAGAATAGAACACTGACAGTATGCCAGAATAGAACAATGACAGTATGCCAGAATAGAACACTGACAGTATGCCAGAATAGAACACTGACAGTATGTCAGAATAGAACACTGACAGTATGTCAGAATATAACACTGACAGTATGCCAGAATAGAACACTGACAGTATGTCAGAATAGAACACTGACAGTATGTCAGAATAGAACACTGACAGTATGCCAGTATAGAACACTGACAGTATGCCAGAATAGAACACTAACAGTATGCCAGAATAGAACACTGACAGTATGTCAGAATAGAACAATGACAGTATGCCAGAATAGAACACTGACAGTATGCCAGAATAGAACACTGACAGTATGTCAGAATAGAACACTGACAGTATGTCAGAATAGAACACTGACAGTATGCCAGAATAGAACAATGACAGTATGCCAGAATAGAACACTGACAGTATGCCAGAATAGAACACTGACAGTATGTCAGAATAGAACAATGGACAGTATGTCAGAATAGAACACTGACAGTATGTCAGAATAGAACACTGACAGTATGTCAGAATAGAACACTGACAGTATGCCAGTATAGAACACTGACAGTATGCCAGAATAGAACACTAACAGTATGCCAGAATAGAACACTGACAGTATGTCAGAATAGAACAATGACAGTATGCCAGAATAGAACACTGACAGTATGCCAGAATAGAACACTGACAGTATGTCAGAATAGAACACTGACAGTATGTCAGAATAGAACACTGACAGTATGTCAGAATAGAACACTGACAGTATGTCAGAATAGAACACTGACAGTATGCCAGAATAGAACAATGACAGTATGCCAGAATAGAACACTGACAGTATGCCAGAATAGAACACTGACAGTATGTCAGAATAGAACAATGACAGTATGTCAGAATAGAACACTGACAGTATGTCAGAATAGAACACTGACAGTATGCCAGAATAGAACAATGACAGTATGCCAGAATAGAACACTGACAGTATGCCAGAATAGAATCAATCAATCAATCAATTTTATTTTATATAGCCCTTCGTACATCAGCTAATATCTCGAAGTGCTGTACAGAAACCCAGCCTAAAACCCCAAACAGCTAGTAATGCAGGTGTAGAAGCACGGTGGCTAGGAAAAACTCCCTAGAAAGGCCAAAACCTAGGAAGAAACCTAGAGAGGAACCAGGCTATGAGGGGTGGCCAGTCCTCTTCTGGCTGTGCCGGGTGGAGGTTATAACAGAACCATGCCAAGATGTTCAAAAATGTTCATAAGTGACAAGCATGGTCAAATAATAATCAGGAATAAATCTCAGTTGGCTTTTCATAGCCGATCATTAAGAGTTGAAAACAGCAGGTCTGGGACAGGTAGGGGTTCCATAACCGCAGGCAGAACAGTTGAAACTGGAATAGCAGCAAGGCCAGGCGGACTGGGGACAGCAAGGAGTCACCACGGCCGGTAGTCCCGACGTATGGTCCTAGGGCTCAGGTCTCTCAGTTGGCTTTTCATAGCCGATCATTAAGAGTTGAAAACAGCAGGTCTGGGACAGGTAGGGGTTTCGTAACCGCAGGCAGAACAGTTGAAACTGGAATAGCAGCAAGGCCAGGCGGACTGGGGACAGCAAGGTGTCAGCATGCCCGGTAGTCCTGACGTATGGTCCTAGGGCTCAGGTTCTCAGAGAGAAAGAGAGAACGAGAGAATTAGAGAGAGCATACTTAAATTCACACAGGACACTGGATAAGACAGGAGAAGTACTCCAGGTATAACCAACTAACCCCAGCCCCCCGACACATAAACTACTGCAGCATAAATACTGGAGGCTGAGACAGGAGCGGTCCGGAGACACTGTGGCCCCATCCGAAGAAACCCCCGGACAGGGCCAAACAGGAAGGATATAACCCCACCCACTCTGCCAAAGCACAGCCCCCGCACCACTAGAGGGATATCCTCAACCACCAACTTACAATCCTGAGACAAGGCCGAGTATAGCCCACAGAGGTCTCCACCACAGCACAAACCAAGGGGGGGCGCCAACCCAGACAGGAAGATCACGTCAGTAACTCAACCCACTCAAGTGACGCACCCCTCCTAGGGACGGCATGAAAGAGCACCAGCAAGCCAGTGACTCAGCCCCTGTAACAGGGTTAGAGGCAGAGAACCCCAGTGGAGAGAGGGGAACCGGCCTGGCAGAGACAGCAAGGGCTGTTCGTTGCTCCAGAGCCTTTCCGTTCACCTTCACACTCCTGGGCCAGACTACACTCAATCATATGACCTACTGAAGAGATAAGTCTTCAGTAAAGACTTAAAGGTTGAGACCGAGTCTGCGTCTCTCACATGGGTAGGCAGACTGTTCCATAAAAATGGAGATCTATAGGAGAAACACTGACAGTATGCCAGAATAGAACACTGACAGTATGTCAGAATAGAACACTGACAGTATGCCAGTATAGAACACTGACAGTATGCCCGAATAGAACACTAACAGTATGCCAGAATAGAACACTGACAGTATGTCAGAATAGAACAATGACAGTATGTCAGAATAGAACACTGACAGTATGCCAGAATAGAACACTGACAGTATGTCAGAATAGAACAATGACAGTATGTCAGAATAGAACACTGACAGTATGTCAGAATAGAACACTGACAGTATGCCAGAATAGAACAATGACAGTATGCCAGAATAGAACACTGACAGTATGCCAGAATAGAACACCGACAGTATGTCAGAATAGAACAATGACAGTATGTCAGAATAGAACACTGACAGTATGTAATTCAGTACATGATTTAACCAAGTTGGCAGAATAGTGTGTCAAGTCTCTGTGGATGGGTGAGGCTGCAGATGAGCACCCCAGCCAAATTCCTGTAATCTGTATCTGTACAGACCTCGAACATCCAGCTAACTACTTCCCCTCCATCTGCACTCTGGCCAGACTGATCCCTTCACCCCTCTCCACCCCTCTGCTCCACCCCTCTACTACACCCTCCCTCCACCCAACCCCAAACACACTCACCCCAGTCCCTACATCCACACCCGTTTCCCATCACCACTGACTACTAGGCCATCTGTACCTTGTACAGGGCTTTCAGTTCATGGAATGCTACATCAATACATGTATATTTCACATTACAGTCACCTAGGCTATAGTCTTGTCCAAAGCAACTTACAATAAGAGCATTATATGGCATCTATTTGGTACAGTGCTTTCGGTTGATGTGAATGCCACCTGACATCTATAACCTATTTCACATGTTAGTCATGTAGTCTTATTCAGAGCGACTAATAATACATGCATTATACGGCATCTGTGGTGATCATTGACAACAATGATTTATGCTACATTTGGAGGTAATGTGTTGTTATAGTTATGGCTGGATCTCTATGTGGTTTTCAGTGCAGTGTTCATGATACACCAAAAATGAGATTCTGCTGAGCTGAAATTGGTGAATAGATATGATAATCTGGTGGCTCACATGTAGGCTAAGCAACGCTGCTGAATGGTGTTTTCATGTTGCATGGCTGCCTCAACACAAAAGAGAACACCCACCATGCATCACTCCTACCATGTGATGAGAAGACACAGAGAAAGAAGAGATAGTGAAGGAAGAGATAGTGAATGAAGAGATAGTGAAAGAAGAGAGTGAAAGAAGAGATAGTGAAAGAAGAGATAGTGAAGGAAGAGATAGTGAAGGAAGAGAGTGAAGGAAGAGATAGTGAAAGAAGAGATAGTGAAGGAAGAGATAGTAAAGGAAGAGATAATGAAGGAAGGGATAGTTAAATAGAGCAGGAGAGATGGGAGGAAAAAACAAAGGGAAAGAGACAGAGGAGGAGAATGGGACAGAATGATAATGATAATGAGAGAGTGATAATATGTGTGTGTGTGTGTGTGTGTCTGTGTCAGAGGCAGGGCTGGACAAATGAGGATAGATGGCTTTTGTTGTGAATATGATTTTCTGATATCCCCATTTCACCAGTAGGTGGTGCCTTTCGTTGAGCCAACTTCCCGGGCCCTAAGGTTTTCCTTGACCATGTGACTTGACAAGGAACATCTCTGGGCCTTAGTGATAGCAGATTTATTTATTCCTTGAGTTTCTTCACTACAATGTTCTGTGATGAGACAGGTTTCCTGTTTTGAAATGACAGTTAGAATTCACACAACAGGTTACATGAATCAAGACAGAACATAGCTGGTTTAATGACTCTGGCACTGAGAGGTGATGCAATGAAGACGTGTTTATGAATGGAAGCACTCTCTCTCTCTTCATACTGTTGGTATAATGTTGTTATGATCTAGTTATGACGAAGAGGTTGTGTTCTGTGAATTCTGTTGTCCCTTAAATAAACAGATAATTATTTGGAAAAACAATTAGTCAAAATGACTCAATACGACATGACCACCATTCACACAAACATGCATATATCGGTCTCCAGGCTTTCCAAGAAAAATAGCACATTGTCTTTCTCGCTCTCGCCCCCCCCCCCTCCCCCCCTCGCTCTCTCTCTCTCTCTCCCCCCCTCTCTCGCTCTCTCTTTCTCCACCCACTCCTTCCCTCCCCCTACTCTTCCTCTATTTTTAGCCCAGTCCTACGGAACAGAAATCCTGACAGATCTATAGGGATAAACCAAGAGTCCAGGTTTGCCTGAGCATCAATGGAGACTCAGCAGCTCTGTAAACACCTCACAATGCACAAACACTAATTGTGTTATGGTCAAATTAAAGGGACAGTTCAGCTAAATTACATATTTAGATAAGTGTTTCCTTACTTTGAAGGCAGACTATCCCTTTAAACCTCTTAGCCAAAACAGAGTTATCCTTTCTTCGATCAAATCCTTATACCAAGAGATGACAGAAAGAGACAGGACTTTCATATCACTGCTTTAAATAACCTTTTACTGCAGTGGGCTAAATCAGGGTCACACAGTGTTTCTTGTTAGTCTTAAGCAAATCTACTTTGGAACAAAAGTATACACCTCACACACAAAAAAATAAGATGTCAGATATAGAGTTAAAATGTATCCCAATATTACACTTTAAATACATCACAGAAGAGTGAAATATAACAAAACTGTTTGACACAGAAACACTGAATTTTCTGCGGGTAAAAAAAAAGTAATGTTTATTAATTATGAAATTATAAAAAATATGAATAACATTCCACCCATGAGGCCAATAGGTCATTTGACTGCAGGAAAGGGCTACTAAAACAATTAAAATATACACGTTCAGATATATAAATATACAAATATAAATACAGTTGTATTCACCATAGAATATTCATATTGGGCAGACAGACATATATTTTCTGTCACTAGAGTGACAAATAAACAGCATTGGTTTCAGCAGACAGACATGGCTGTCCACTATTTGTTAAAGACATCCCTCACCCGTAGTAGAGGTAGATTTCCCTCTTTTTCTCTCTTCTCTTTTGCAGCATAATCATCATTCCATCTTTACATCACATCATCTCATACCAGGGACGTGTTCATTAGGGACCGAATGGAAGAAAACAGACCGAAGCAGTGTGGAATTACCTGAACTTGTCCAATGAGAAATGTTAGTTTTCATATTCCGTTGTAAAACATTTTGCTACAGTGTGCCCTAATGAATACGACCTAAGTGCTATTCAAGCATCACATCAAGTACTACTATGTACAGTATATATGATTACATAATGAGATTTTCCCCAGCTGAACACACACAGCTGAACACACAGAGTACATGCATGTGGGATTGCGTAGGTATTCAGAGACCTACGTGTCGGACTGTGCGTATCCGTGTGCGTGCGCGCGTGTGTGTGTCCCTGTTTGTGTGTGTGTCCCTGTTTGTCTGTGTGTGTGTGTGTGTGTGTGTGTGTGTGTGTGTGTGTGTGTGTGTGTGTGTGTGTGTGTGTGTGTGTCTAGAATTGACAGCCTAACTGCTTGTGACTGTATTCCCAGCATGTAGCACTTTGCAGTGTTTCTCTGAATGAAATGACACAACTCTCCTCTCTCATACTGTTCCTTTCTCTCTCTCCCTATAGGTCCTGGTCAAAAGTAGTTCACTATAAACAGAATAGGGTGCCATTTAGGACAGATCTTTCAAGTGATCCCTTAGCTTAATCCTACTGTTAGCAGCAGCCTGTTAGAAAGTCTCTTGGAGAGAGCCTCAGGCTGAACACTAATAGATTAACACCCTGCACAGCGTGGAGACCAAGACCAAGACCGAGAGAGAGATATAAAGGTAGAGAGGGAGAGAAAGATTTGGTTAAAATGTAATCAGTAAACATCATAACCACCTGGGGCCCTCTCTCTCTCTCTCTCTCTCTCAATTCAATTTCAATTCAATTCAATTCAATTTAAATTTCAATTCAATTTCAATTTAAGGGCTTTATTGGCATGGGAAACGTGTGTTAACATTGCCAAAGCAAGTATATACTCTCTCTCTCTTACTATTTGTGGTAAATACTCAACGGAAAGAGAAATGCTGATGCAGGAGCATAACTTACCAGAGACTCATAAAATAAATATGTTTCTCAGTCTTCTTTAATCGTGTTCACACTGTATTATTTCCACACTATGAGGTTGGAATAATACTGTGAAAATTATGATAATGCCCTTTTAGTGTAAGAGCTGTTTGAAAAGACCACCTGAAATTTCAGCCTGTTTTGGTGGGATGGACTTTTGGCCTGCCTGACGGTAAATTAGTTAATAGACCAATAAGAAAGAGAGTTCCAAACCTCTCTGCCAATAACAGCTACTTTTCAGTTTTCCCCTCCCCCAGGGGTCGGCGGACTCCACTTTGAGGACCCCTGCTCTAGCTGGTATGGCCCTGGACTAAGAGCGTCTGGGGTTAAGGATAGACTTGGGCTAACCACAATGTGAAAAGGCCTTTTGAAGCTAGCCTGCTGGTGGCAGACCTGTTTGAGCTTCAGCCTGACTCCTTGGTCGTGTCCGTTGTCATGCCAAACATGACTAACAATGTATGGCATGCCGTGACGACGCAAGTCAGAAGAGTTGGCTGTAAAGCACATAGAATAGTACACACATTCCACTGGGCACACGCTGGTTGTATCAACGTTGTTTGCACATAATTTTAATGAAATTACGTTGAACCAACGTGGAATAGACGTTCAATTGACATCTGTGCCCAGTGGGAGTACTGGAGAACCCAGTTACTTCAGCCAGTAAAGCCGGAAAGTCTTTTCACTAAGAAACGCCAACAAGCTAGTAAACTTGTTACTCTGTCCATTAACAAAAAGGACAAGAAGGCAGCATTCCTCCTCTGTGGCTTAGCGCCTGGACCGCTGCCTTTATCCTGCGCCAGAGTTTAGAAATCAGTTAACTTGACATTTTTTGTGCCGTTTCCAGTAAAGCATTCTTACTCCGAAGAATAATTGTATTCCCTTCTGCATGACTGGCCTTGGTGCTCTCTCTCTCTCTCTCTCTCTCTCTCTCTCTCTCTCTCTCTCTCTCTCTCTCTCTCTAACCCGAACCATACTGTGCTAGTTCATGAAATGTTTCCAGCATAATTCCAGTAGGCCAGCGCAGTACAGCTCACCTCAGTTTGGTTCGGATCAGTAGAATAGACGATATAAGAAAAAGCTGTGCTGACTAACACTTTCAATAGACGCCATACTTACAGTACATTTACACACAATAAGCTGCAACATATTGAGGCCAAAGGCAAAATCAGGAGAATGGGCTGATCCATGCCATTGCATGTCTATCCTACTACACTAGACATGTAACCATAGAGATGAGGCTGACCTATGAGGGGAGAGAGGCTGCGTCTGAAGTGGCACCCTTTTCCCTATTTAGTGCACTATATATGACAAGGGTTCTGGTCAAAAGTAGTGCACTGTATATGGAATAGGGTGCCATTTGGGACGCAGACAGAGTCTTTGGCACTGA
>NW_028161191.1:0-48017 GCF_964263955.1 Coregonus lavaretus
CAGTATGGTTGAGTATCCTGTCCTGGTAGTTAACCTAGACTCTGTTTAACTAGCTGTTACATACAGTATGGTTGAGTGTCCTGTCCTGGTAGTTAACCTAGACTCTGTTTAACTAGCTGTTACATACAGTATGGTTGAGTGTCCTGTCCTGGTAGTTAACCTAGACTCTGTTTAACTAGCTGTTACATACAGTATGGTTGAGTGTCCTGTCCTGCCAGTTAACCTAGACTCTGTTTAACTAGCTGTTACATACAGTATGGTTGAGTGTCCTGTCCTGGTAGTTAACCTAGACTCTGTTTAACTAGCTGTTACATACAGTATGGTTGAGTGTCCTGTCCTGGTAGTTAACCTAGACTCTGTTTAACTAGCTGTTACATACAGTATGGTTGAGTGTCCTGTCCTGGTAGTTAACCTAGACTCTGTTTAAGCTGTTACATACAGTATGGTTGAGTGTCCTGTCCTGGTAGTTAACCTAGACTCTGTTTAAGCTGTTACATACAGTATGGTTGAGTGTCCTGTCCTGGTAGTTAACCTAGACTCTGTTTAACTAGCTGTTACATACAGTATGGTTGAGTGTCCTGTCCTGGTAGTTAACCTAGACTCTGTTTAGCTGTTACATACAGTATGGTTGAGTGTCCTGTCCTGCCAGTTAACCTAGACTCTGTTTAACTAGCTGTTACATACAGTATGGTTGAGTGTCCTGTCCTGGTAGTTAACCTAGACTCTGTTTAGCTGTTACATACAGTATGGTTGAGTGTCCTGTCCTGCCAGTTAACCTAGACTCTGTTTAGCTGTTACATACAGTATGGTTGAGTGTCCTGTCCTGGTAGTTAACCTAGACTCTGTTTAACTAGCTGTTACATACAGTATGGTTGAGTGTCCTGTCCTGCCAGTTAACCTAGACTCTGTTTAACTAGCTGTTACATACAGTATGGTTGAGTGTCCTGTCCTGGTAGTTAACCTAGACTCTGTTTAACTAGCTGTTACATACAGTATGGTTGAGTGTCCTGTCCTGGTAGTTAACCTAGACTCTGTTTAACTAGCTGTTACATACAGTATGGTTGAGTGTCCTGTCCTGGTAGTTAACCTAGACTCTGTTTAACTAGCTGTAACATACAGTATGGTTGAGTGTCCTGTCCTGCCAGTTAACCTAGACTCTGTTTAACTAGCTGTTACATACAGTATGGTTGAGTGTCCTGTCCTGGTAGTTAACCTAGACTCTGTTTAACTAGCTGTTACATACAGTATGGTTGAGTGTCCTGTCCTGGTAGTTAACCTAGACTCTGTTTAACTAGCTGTTACATACAGTATGGTTGAGTGTCCTGTCCTGGTAGTTAACCTAGACTATGTTTAGCTGTTACATACAGTATGGTTGAGTGTCCTGTCCTGGTAGTTAACCTAGACTCTGTTTAGCTGTTACATACAGTATGGTTGAGTGTCCTGTCCTGGTAGTTAACCTAGACTCTGTTTAACTAGCTGTTACATACAGTATGGTTGAGTGTCCTGTCCTGGTAGTTAACCTAGACTCTGTTTAACTAGCTGTTACATACAGTATGGTTGAGTGTCCTGTCCTGGTAGTTAACCTAGACTCTGTTTAACTAGCTGTTACATACAGTATGGTTGAGTGTCCTGTCCTGGTAGTTAACCTAGACTCTGTTTAGCTGTTACATACAGTATGGTTGAGTGTCCTGTCCTGGTAGTTAACCTAGACTCTGTTTAACTAGCTGTTACATACAGTATGGTTGAGTGTCCTGTCCTGGTAGTTAACCTAGACTCTGTTTAGCTGTTACATACAGTATGGTTGAGTGTCCTGTCCTGGTAGTTAACCTAGACTCTGTTTAACTAGCTGTTACATACAGTATGGTTGAGTGTCCTGTCCTGGTAGTTAACCTAGACTCTGTTTAACTAGCTGTTACATACAGTATGGTTGAGTATCCTGTCCTGGTAGTTAACCTAGACTCTGTTTAACTAGCTGTTACATACAGTATGGTTGAGTGTCCTGTCCTGGTAGTTAACCTAGACTCTGTTTAACTAGCTGTTACATACAGTATGGTTGAGTGTCCTGTCCTGGAGGTTAACCTAGACTCTGTTTAACTAGCTGTTACATACAGTATGGTTGAGTGTCCTGTCCTGCCAGTTAACCTAGACTCTGTTTAGCTGTTACATACAGTATGGTTGAGTGTCCTGTCCTGGTAGTTAACCTAGACTCTGTTTAACTAGCTGTTACATACAGTATGGTTGAGTGTCCTGTCCTGGTAGTTAACCTAGACTCTGTTTAACTAGCTGTTACATACAGTATGGTTGAGTGTCCTGTCCTGGTAGTTAACCTAGACTCTGTTTAGCTGTTACATACAGTATGGTTGAGTGTCCTGTCCTGGTAGTTAACCTAGACTCTGTTTAGCTGTTACATACAGTATGGTTGAGTGTCCTGTCCTGGTAGTTAACCTAGACTCTGTTTAACTAGCTGTTACATACAGTATGGTTGAGTGTCCTGTCCTGGTAGTTAACCTAGACTCTGTTTAACTAGCTGTTACATACAGTATGGTTGAGTGTCCTGGTAGTTAACCTAGACTCTGTTTAACTAGCTGTTACATACAGTATGGTTGAGTGTCCTGTCCTGGTAGTTAACCTAGACTCTGTTTAGCTGTTACATACAGTATGGTTGAGTGTCCTGTCCTGGTAGTTAACCTAGACTCTGTTTAACTAGCTGTTACATACAGTATGGTTGAGTGTCCTGTCCTGGTAGTTAACCTAGACTCTGTTTAACTAGCTGTTACATACAGTATGGTTGAGTGTCCTGTCCTGGTAGTTAACCTAGACTCTGTTTAGCTGTTACATACAGTATGGTTGAGTGTCCTGTCCTGGTAGTTAACCTAGACTCTGTTTAACTAGCTGTTACATACAGTATGGTTGAGTGTCCTGTCCTGCCAGTTAACCTAGACTCTGTTTAACTAGCTGTTACATACAGTATGGTTGAGTGTCCTGTCCTGGTAGTTAACCTAGACTCTGTTTAACTAGCTGTTACATACAGTATGGTTGAGTGTCCTGTCCTGGTAGTTAACCTAGACTCTGTTTAACTAGCTGTTACATACAGTATGGTTGAGTGTCCTGTCCTGGTAGTTAACCTAGACTCTGTTTAACTAGCTGTTACATACAGTATGGTTGAGTGTCCTGTCCTGGTAGTTAACCTAGACTCTGTTTAACTAGCTGTTACATACAGTATGGTTGAGTGTCCTGTCCTGGTAGTTAACCTAGACTCTGTTTAACTAGCTGTTACATACAGTATGGTTGAGTGTCCTGTCCTGGTAGTTAACCTAGACTCTGTTTAACTAGCTGTTACATACAGTATGGTTGAGTGTCCTGTCCTGGTAGTTAACCTAGACTCTGTTTAGCTGTTACATACAGTATGGTTGAGTGTCCTGTCCTGGTAGTTAACCTAGACTATGTTTAGCTGTTACATACAGTATGGTTGAGTGTCCTGTCCTGGTAGTTAACCTAGACTCTGTTTAACTAGCTGTTACATACAGTATGGTTGAGTGTCCTGTCCTGGTAGTTAACCTAGACTATGTTTAGCTGTTACATACAGTATGGTTGAGTGTCCTGTCCTGGTAGTTAACCTAGACTCTGTTTAGCTGTTACATACAGTATGGTTGAGTGTCCTGTCCTGGTAGTTAACCTAGACTCTGTTTAACTAGCTGTTACATACAGTATGGTTGAGTGTCCTGTCCTGCCAGTTAACCTAGACTCTGTTTAACTAGCTGTTACATACAGTATGGTTGAGTGTCCTGTCCTGGTAGTTAACCTAGACTCTGTTTAACTAGCTGTTACATACAGTATGGTTGAGTGTCCTGTCCTGGTAGTTAACCTAGACTCTGTTTAACTAGCTGTTACATACAGTATGGTTGAGTGTCCTGTCCTGGTAGTTAACCTAGACTCTGTTTAACTAGCTGTTACATACAGTATGGTTGAGTGTCCTGTCCTGCCAGTTAACCTAGACTCTGTTTAGCTGTTACATACAGTATGGTTGAGTGTCCTGTCCTGGTAGTTAACCTAGACTCTGTTTAACTAGCTGTTACATACAGTATGGTTGAGTGTCCTGTCCTGGTAGTTAACCTAGACTCTGTTTAGCTGTTACATACAGTATGGTTGAGTGTCCTGTCCTGGTAGTTAACCTAGACTCTGTTTAACTAGCTGTTACATACAGTATGGTTGAGTGTCCTGTCCTGGTAGTTAACCTAGACTCTGTTTAACTAGCTGTTACATACAGTATGGTTGAGTGTCCTGTCCTGCCAGTTAACCTAGACTCTGTTTAACTAGCTGTTACATACAGTATGGTTGAGTGTCCTGTCCTGGTAGTTAACCTAGACTCTGTTTAGCTGTTACATACAGTATGGTTGAGTGTCCTGTCCTGCCAGTTAACCTAGACTCTGTTTAACTAGCTGTTACATACAGTATGGTTGAGTGTCCTGTCCTGGTAGTTAACCTAGACTCTGTTTAACTAGCTGTTACATACAGTATGGTTGAGTGTCCTGTCCTGGTAGTTAACCTAGACTCTGTTTAACTAGCTGTTACATACAGTATGGTTGAGTGTCCTGTCCTGCCAGTTAACCTAGACTCTGTTTAACTAGCTGTTACATACAGTATGGTTGAGTGTCCTGTCCTGGTAGTTAACCTAGACTCTGTTTAACTAGCTGTTACATACAGTATGGTTGAGTGTCCTGTCCTGGTAGTTAACCTAGACTCTGTTTAACTAGCTGTTACATACAGTATGGTTGAGTGTCCTGTCCTGGTAGTTAACCTAGACTCTGTTTAGCTGTTACATACAGTATGGTTGAGTGTCCTGTCCTGGTAGTTAACCTAGACTCTGTTTAGCTGTTACATACAGTATGGTTGAGTGTCCTGTCCTGGTAGTTAACCTAGACTCTGTTTAACTAGCTGTTACATACAGTATGGTTGAGTGTCCTGTCCTGGTAGTTAACCTAGACTCTGTTTAACTAGCTGTTACATACAGTATGGTTGAGTGTCCTGTCCTGGTAGTTAACCTAGACTCTGTTTAACTAGCTGCTACATATAGTATGGTTGAGTGTCCTGTCCTGGTAGTTAACCTAGACTCTGTTTAACTAGCTGTTACATACAGTATGGTTGAGTGTCCTGTCCTGGTAGTTAACCTAGACTCTGTTTAACTAGCTGTTACATACAGTATGGTTGAGTGTCCTGTCCTGGTAGTTAACCTAGACTCTGTTTAACTAGCTGTTACATACCGTATGGTTGAGTGTCCTGTCCTGGTAGTTAACCTAGACTCTGTTTAACTAGCTGTTACATACAGTATGGTTGAGTGTCCTGTCCTGGTAGTTAACCTAGACTCTGTTTAACTAGCTGTTACATACAGTATGGTTGAGTGTCCTGTCCTGGTAGTTAACCTAGACTCTGTTTAGCTGTTACATACAGTATGGTTGAGTGTCCTGTCCTGGTAGTTAACCTAGACTCTGTTTAGCTGTTACATACAGTATGGTTGAGTGTCCTGTCCTGCCAGTTAACCTAGACTCTGTTTAACTAGCTGTTACATACAGTATGGTTGAGTGTCCTGTCCTGGTAGTTAACCTAGACTCTGTTTAACTAGCTGTTACATACAGTATGGTTGAGTGTCCTGTCCTGGTAGTTAACCTAGACTCTGTTTAACTAGCTGTTACATACAGTATGGTTGAGTGTCCTGTCCTGGTAGTTAACCTAGACTCTGTTTAACTAGCTGTTACATACAGTATGGTTGAGTGTCCTGTCCTGGTAGTTAACCTAGACTCTGTTTAGCTGTTACATACAGTATGGTTGAGTGTCCTGTCCTGGTAGTTAACCTAGACTCTGTTTAACTAGCTGTTACATACAGTATGGTTGAGTGTCCTGTCCTGGTAGTTAACCTAGACTCTGTTTAACTAGCTGTTACATACAGTATGGTTGAGTGTCCTGTCCTGGTAGTTAACCTAGACTCTGTTTAACTAGCTGTTACATACAGTATGGTTGAGTGTCCTGTCCTGGTAGTTAACCTAGACTCTGTTTAACTAGCTGTTACATACAGTATGGTTGAGTGTCCTGTCCTGGTAGTTAACCTAGACTCTGTTTAACTAGCTGTTACATACAGTATGGTTGAGTGTCCTGTCCTGGTAGTTAACCTAGACTCTGTTTAACTAGCTGTTACATACAGTATGGTTGAGTGTCCTGTCCTGGTAGTTAACCTAGACTCTGTTTAACTAGCTGTTACATACAGTATGGTTGAGTGTCCTGTCCTGGTAGTTAACCTAGACTCTGTTTAACTAGCTGTTACATACAGTATGGTTGAGTGTCCTGTCCTGCCAGTTAACCTAGACTCTGTTTAGCTGTTACATACAGTATGGTTGAGTGTCCTGTCCTGGTAGTTAACCTAGACTCTGTTTAACTAGCTGTTACATACAGTATGGTTGAGTGTCCTGTCCTGGTAGTTAACCTAGACTCTGTTTAACTAGCTGTTACATACAGTATGGTTGAGTGTCCTGTCCTGGTAGTTAACCTAGACTCTGTTTAGCTGTTACATACAGTATGGTTGAGTGTCCTGTCCTGGTAGTTAACCTAGACTCTGTTTAACTAGCTGTTACATACAGTATGGTTGAGTGTCCTGTCCTGGTAGTTAACCTAGACTCTGTTTAACTAGCTGTTACATACAGTATGGTTGAGTGTCCTGTCCTGGTAGTTAACCTAGACTCTGTTTAACTAGCTGTTACATACAGTATGGTTGAGTGTCCTGTCCTGGTAGTTAACCTAGACTCTGTTTAACTAGCTGTTACATACAGTATGGTTGAGTGTCCTGTCCTGGTAGTTAACCTAGACTCTGTTTAACTAGCTGTTACATACAGTATGGTTGAGTGTCCTGTCCTGGTAGTTAACCTAGACTCTGTTTAACTAGCTGTTACATACAGTATGGTTGAGTGTCCTGTCCTGGTAGTTAACCTAGACTCTGTTTAGCTGTTACATACAGTATGGTTGAGTGTCCTGTCCTGGTAGTTAACCTAGACTCTGTTTAACTAGCTGTTACATACAGTATGGTTGAGTGTCCTGTCCTGGTAGTTAACCTAGACTCTGTTTAACTAGCTGTTACATACAGTATGGTTGAGTGTCCTGTCCTGGTAGTTAACCTAGACTCTGTTTAACTAGCTGTTACATACAGTATGGTTGAGTGTCCTGTCCTGCCAGTTAACCTAGACTCTGTTTAACTAGCTGTTACATACAGTATGGTTGAGTGTCCTGTCCTGGTAGTTAACCTAGACTCTGTTTAGCTGTTACATACAGTATGGTTGAGTGTCCTGGTAGTTAACCTAGACTCTGTTTAACTAGCTGTTACATACAGTATGGTTGAGTGTCCTGTCCTGGTAGTTAACCTAGACTCTGTTTAACTAGCTGTTACATACAGTATGGTTGAGTGTCCTGTCCTGGTAGTTAACCTAGACTCTGTTTAGCTGTTACATACAGTATGGTTGAGTGTCCTGGTAGTTAACCTAGACTCTGTTTAACTAGCTGTTACATACAGTATGGTTGAGTGTCCTGTCCTGGTAGTTAACCTAGACTCTGTTTAACTAGCTGTTACATACAGTATGGTTGAGTGTCCTGTCCTGCCAGTTAACCTAGACTCTGTTTAACTAGCTGTTACATACAGTATGGTTGAGTGTCCTGTCCTGGTAGTTAACCTAGACTCTGTTTAGCTGTTACATACCGTATGTATTTACGTGATGTGCAGTATGGAAGAACTAGTCCATTCTGTCCAGATATGTCATTGTGTGGAGGGTAATGCACAGTAGGATGTATTGGACATGAAGAGTTTGAACAGAGTTTCAATAACTATTCTAAACAACTCAATGGTTTCTCAGTGACGTTAAAACAACATTGCTTTAGACCAGGGGTGTCAAACTCATTTTAGCTCAGGGGCCACATGGAGGAAAATCTATTCCCAAGTGGGCCGGACCGGAAAAATCATGGTATATATAACTTAAAAACAACAACTTCAGATTGTTTTCTTTGTTTTAATACGATCAACATACAACATAAAGCTGGAGCCTGAGGACAGTGTGTCCAAAATAGTACAAGCACAACATCACTATTAATCATAAAACACGTCAAGTTTATTTGAAAATTCTAAAGAAAAAGAACACACAAACACACAATGCCTCAGTGATTAACAGAACTGTTTCACAGATCACAGAACTATATCAGGGTGTCATTTCTCAGGCAGAAATGTAGATAAAAATAATGAAATCCTGTTCCCCAAACAAGTGCAAGAACCACAGAGTCAAGAATAGGTTAAATATACAAATAAAATAAAATCTATTAAAAACAATAGCACATCAACATATAAACATAAATCTGAAAGCGTTGCTCAAACTCCCGTAACAGTCCAGTTATTTTATCTTTGAACCGCTTCATGTCTGCCACATGTTGGGTCGCGCACACATTTTTCAGACAGGGGAAGTGAGCTGCATCACCACCGGCAAGTTGCGTCTCCCACAATGACAGCTTCAACTTGAAAGAACGTATGCTGTCATAATACTGCGTGACAACTTTGTTGCGCCCTTGCAGCTGTTTGTTGAAGTTATTCAGGTGCTCTGTAACATCCACCATAAATGCAAGGTCCGGCATCCATTCTGCGGAATGAAATTCTAACACTGGTTTGCCCTTTTCTTCCATGAACTGTTCAATTTCTTCTCGTAAATCAAAGAAACGCCTCAGCACAGCACCTCGGCTTAACCATCTTACCTCAGTGTGGTATGGCAGGCCATAGATGTGGTCTTTCTCTCTGAGAAGGCTGTCAAACTGACGGTGATTCAGGCTTCTGGATCGGATGAAATTAACAGTTTGGATGACCACCTTCATGACGTTATCCATCTTTAATGACTTGCAACACAAAGCCTCCTGGTGCAAAATACAGTGAAAAGTCAAAAAATCACGTCCTCCATTTGCAGATTGCACTTTCTCTCTGAACTTTGTCACAACGCCTGCTTTTTTCCCGATCATTGAGGGCGCACCATCTGTAGCCAGGCTGACAGCGCGGGACCAGTCCACTCCGACCCTGTCCAGCGCGCCGACGAGTGCGGTAAAAATATCAGCTGCTGTCGTTGTATCTGTAATCGGCACCAACTCCACGAACTCCTCGGTGACGGTCAATGTGTCATCAACTCCGCGGATGAAAAGATTGCCAGTTGTGCAACATCTGTAATGTCCGTGCTTTCATCAATTGCAACCGAAAACGCAATAAATGACTACTTTTTGCTTCAACTGGCTGTCCAAATCCACTGAAAGATCGGAAATCCTGTCTGCAACTGTGTTTCTTGTCAGGCTGATATTTGCAAAAGCCTGCCGCTTTTCAGGGCACACAATCTCCGCTGCCTTCATCATGCATGTTTTTACAAATTCACCCTCACTAAATGGTTTTGAAGCCACTGCGATTTCATTAGCAATGAGGTAGCTAGCTTTCACTGCAGTGTCACTGATGTCTCGGCTGTGAGTAAACACAGACTGCTGTTTCTTCAGACCCGCCAACAGTTAATTCACCTTCTCTCATCTCCGCTGTATTTGAAAGTTCTCATATTTGTCGGCATGAAGACTCACATAGTGGCGACGAAGGTTTTATTCTTTCAGCACTGCAACATGCTCTGAACACACCAAACATACAGCTTTCCCATTCAATTCCGTGATTAAATAGGATGACCATTTTTCTTGGAACACTCTGCACTCTGCGTCCACTTTTCTCTTTTTTGACAGAGACATATTGGGGCAATGAGGGTGCCAAAGCACATAATGTTAAAAGTAGAAGCCGTAATAAATATAGCGGGCAAATCAAAGTAGCTCATTGGCTGCACGTGCTTGACCTACTTGCTCTGCCCCGGTATAAACAGTTTGCTTGCTTAACACAATTGCTATTGCGCCATCCAGTGGACGCAATTGGAACAGCAGTTTATTTTATTGAAAAATTGCAGCGCGTTTTATACTTAAAAAAAAAAAAAAAAAATTTTTTTTTTTTTTTTTTTTTTTCCCCCCGAAATCATCTCGCGGGCCGGATTAAACCCGTTTGCGGGCCTGATCCGGCCCGCGGGCCGTACGTTTGACACCCCTGCTTTAGACAGTCTATTGTGTGTATTGTAGTTTTGTTGTTGTTGTACTGATTACGATTTATGGTACTGTTATCAAGGAAGGTATATTGTATGTCTTTTTAATATTAAGCATCTGTCACTTCTCAGAGCTCAGATGTCTTCTGAAGGCCAGTTAGCGGTGATCAAACGCTCGTTAGGATTCACATAAAGCCACACCACAGATAATTGGATTTTTTAACGTCTCCAAATAACCTTTTTCCCTAAATACACTGAAGGATGTGCTGCTGCATCCCTCTATAGAGGAGACGGAGAAAACACTCAATTATAGCTAATTAGCAATGCTAACAAAGAGACGTCAGAAAGAAGCTCCATCACACACACACACACACACACACACAGCTTCAGATCAGTGTTAATTCTTATCCCTTCGTTGAAGGCCACCTCTTCCTGTCAACTCCTCACCACGACAACCAGCTCAATATTTATTGCATCTGCAGCGGTGTTACCATGAGCAATAAGCCCCATTTGCATAAGCTCATTATCTAGACACTCAGACCACCAGCCATCTGATCCACATTATGAAGAGGAGACACTCAGACCACCAGCCATCTGATCCACATTATGAAGAGGAGACACTCAGACCACCAGCCATCTGATCCCCATTATGAAGAGGAGACACTCAGACCACCAGCCATCTGATCCACATTATGAAGAGGAGACACTCAGACCACCAGCCATCTGATCCACATTATGAAGAGGAGACACTCAGACCACCAGCCATCTGATCCACATTATGAAGAGGAGACACTCAGACCACCAGCCATCTGATCCACATTATGAAGAGGAGACACTCAGACCACCAGCCATCTGATCCACATTATGAAGAGGAGACACTCAGACCACCAGCCATCTGATCCACATTATGAAGAGGAGACACTCAGACCACCAGCCATCTGATCCACATTATGAAGAGGAGACACTCAGACCACCAGCCATCTGATCCACATTATGAAGAGGAGACACTCAGACCACCAGCCATCTGATCCACATTATGAAGAGGAGACACTCAGACCACCAGCCATCTGATCCACATTATGAAGAGGAGACACTCAGACCACCAGCCATCTGATCCACATTATGAAGAGGAGACACTCAGACCACCAGCCATCTGATCCACATTATGAAGAGGAGACACTCAGACCACCAGCCATCTGATCCACATTATGAAGAGGAGACACTCAGACCACCAGCCATCTGATCCACATTATGAAGAGGAGACACTCAGACCACCAGCCATCTGATCCACATTATGAAGAGGAGACACTCAGACCACCAGCCATCTGATCCACATTATGAAGAGGAGACACTCAGACCACCAGCCATCTGATCCACATTATGAAGAGGAGACACTCAGACCACCAGCCATCTGATCCACATTATGAAGAGGAGACACTCAGACCACCAGCCATCTGATCCACATTATGAAGAGGAGACACTCAGACCACCAGCCATCTGATCCACATTATGAAGAGGAGACACTCAGACCACCAGCCATCTGATCCACATTATGAAGAGGAGACACTCAGACCACCAGCCATCTGATCCACATTATGAAGAGGAGACACTCAGGCCACCAGCCATCTGATCCACATTATGAAGAGGAGACACTCAGGCCACCAGCCATCTGATCCACATTATGAAGAGGAGACACTCAGGCCACCAGCCATCTGATCCACATTATGAAGAGGAGACACTCAGACCACCAGCCATCTGATCCACATTATGAAGAGGAGACACTCAGACCACCAGCCATCTGATCCACATTATGAAGAGGAGACACTCAGACCACCAGCCATCTGATCCACATTATGAAGAGGAGACACTCAGACCACCAGCCATCTGATCCACATTATGAAGAGGAGACACTCAGACCACCAGCCATCTGATCCACATTATGAAGAGGAGACACTCAGACCACCAGCCATCTGATCCACATTATGAAGAGGAGACACTCAGACCACCAGCCATCTGATCCACATTATGAAGAGGAGACACTCAGACCACCAGCCATCTGATCCACATTATGAAGAGGAGACACTCAGACCACCAGCCATCTGATCCACATTATGAAGAGGAGACACTCAGACCACCAGCCATCTGATCCACATTATGAAGAGGAGACACTCAGACCACCAGCCATCTGATCCACATTATGAAGAGGAGACACTCAGACCACCAGCCATCTGATCCACATTATGAAGAGGAGACACTCAGACCACCAGCCATCTGATCCACATTATGAAGAGGAGACACTCAGACCACCAGCCATCTGATCCACATTATGAAGAGGAGACACTCAGACCACCAGCCATCTGATCCACATTATGAAGAGGAGACACTCAGACCACCAGCCATCTGATCCACATTATGAAGAGGAGACACTCAGACCACCAGCCATCTGATCCACATTATGAAGAGGAGACACTCAGACCACCAGCCATCTGATCCACATTATGAAGAGGAGACACTCAGACCACCAGCCATCTGATCCACATTATGAAGAGGAGACACTCAGACCACCAGCCATCTGATCCACATTATGAAGAGGAGACACTCAGACCACCAGCCATCTGATCCACATTATGAAGAGGAGACACTCAGGCCACCAGCCATCTGATCCACATTATGAAGAGGAGACACTCAGGCCACCAGCCATCTGATCCACATTATGAAGAGGAGACACTCAGGCCACCAGCCATCTGATCCACATTATGAGGAAGCTTTAATTGGCATGGGAAACGTGTGTTAACATTGCCAAAGCAAGTGAAGTAGATAGTAAACAAAAGTGAAATAAACAATAAATATTAACAGGAAACATTACACTCAGAAGTTCCAAAAGAATAAAGACATTTCAAATGTCATATTATGTCTATATACAGTGTTGTAACAATGTGCAAATAGTTAAAGTACAAATGGGAAAATAAATCAACATAAATATGGGTTGTATTTACAATGGTGTTTGTTCTTCACTGGTTGCCCTTTTCTTGTGGCAACAGGTCACAAATATTGCTGCTGTGATGGCACACTGTGGTATTTCACCCAGTAGATAAGGGAGTTTATCAAAAATTGGGTTTGTTCAAATTCTTTGTGGATCTGTGTAATCTGAGGGAAATATGTGTCTCTAATATGGTCATACATCTCTCTACCAACTCACTTATCCTACCAGTTAACTGCTGTTGAAAAACTATTATTAAAACTATGAGTCTTTTAAATACCCCATAACTATTATTAAAACTATGAGTCTTTTAAATACCCCATAACTATTATTAAAACTATGAGTCTTTTAAATACCCCATAACTATTATTAAAACTATGAGTCCTATAAATACCTCAAAACGATTATTACAACTATTAGTTGTCTCTTGGCCTGGACACTGTTGTTGTGCTGTAAATGAACTATGGTCACATTAACCAGCCTCTTCAGAGAGCCTGCAGAGTACACTCCCTACACTGACATTTACAGAAGGATTCAGACCCTTTACTCAGTACTTTGTTGAAGCACCTTTGGCAGCGATTACAGCCTCGAGTCTTCTTGGGTATGACGCTACATGCTTGGCACACCTGTATTTGGGGAGTTTCTACCATTCTTCTCTGCAGATCCTCTCAAGCTCTGTCAGGTTGGATGGGGAGCGTCGCTGCACAGCTATTTTCAGGTCTCTCCAGAGATGTTCGATCTTGTTTCTCATGGTCTGAGAGTCCTTTAGGTGCCTTTTGGCAAACTCTAAGCGGGCTGTCATGTGCCTTTTTACTGAGGAGTGGCTTCCGTCTGGCCACTCTACCATAAAGGACTGATTGGTGGAGTGCTGCAGAGATGGTTGTCCTTCTGGAAGGTTCTCCCATCTCCACAGAGGAACTCTGGAGCTCTGTCAAAGTGACCATTGGGTTCTTGGTCACCTCCCTGACCAAGGCCCTTCTCCCCCGATTGCTCAGTTTGGCCGGGCGGCCAGCTCTAGGAAGAGTCTTGGTGGTTCCAAACTTCCCTCCATTTAAGAATGATGGAGGCCACTGTGTTCTTGGGGACCTTCAATGCTGCAGACATTTTTTAGTACCCTTCCCCAGATCTGTGCCTCGACACAATCCTGTCTCGGAGCTCTACGGACAATTCCTTCGACCTCATGGTTTGGTTTTTGCTCTGACATGCACTGTAAACTGTGGGACCTTATATAGACAGGTGTGTGCCTTTCCAAATCATGTCCAATCAATTGGATTTGCCACAGGTGGACTCCAATCAAGTTGTAGAAACATCTCAAGGATGATCAATGGAAACAGGACCTGAGCTCAATTTCGAGTCTAATAGCAAAGGGTCTGAATATTAATCTATTTCTTAAATTTGCAAACATTTCTAAAAACCTGTTTTTGCTTTGTCATTATGGGGTATTGTGTGTAGATTGATGAGGACAATTTTTAATTTAATCAATTTTAGAATAAGGCTGTAATGTAACAAAATGTGGAAAAAGTCAAGGGGTCTGAATACTTTCCGAATGCACTATAGACCTATATATGAGCCCAAGCCTCCAAAAAACCTGAATTAAAATCATGATTGTGAGATTTATACAATACATAGCCTACCGCATATTACGCATGCCAGAAAAACATAAAATAAACTGATTTTAAGATGTCTTTGGTACATAATTGGTCTAGTCAATACTCCAAAATGAAACACATTCTAGTAATGGCCTCTGAGTGTGGTCTGTATTATTATGCATACTGGATGGACTGGTTACCTTATGTTACGCTCTAGAATATCTATTCATGAGTCTGGGAGAGAACGTATAGGTCTAGGTGATGCTGTTGGTTCATTGGGAGAGAACGTATAGGTCTAGGCCATGCTGTTGGTTCATTGGGAGAGAACGTATAGGTCTAGGCCATGCTGTTGGTTCATTGGGAGAGAACGTATAGGTCTAGGCCATGCTGTTGGTTCATTGGGAGAGAACGTATAGGCCTAGGCCATGCTGTTGGTTCATTGGGAGAGAACGTATAGGTCTAGGCCATGCTGTTGGTTCATTGGGAGAGAACGTATAGGCCTAGGCCATGCTGTTGGTTCATTGGGAGAGAACGTATAGGTCTAGGTGATGCTGTTGGTTCATTGGGAGAGAACGTATAGGCCTAGGCCATGCTGTTGGTTCATTGGGAGAGAACGTATAGGTCTAGGCCATGCTGTTGGTTCATTGGGAGAGAACGTATAGGTCTAGGGGATGCTGTTGGTTCATTGGGAGAGAACGTATAGGTCTAGGCCATGCTGTTGGTTCATTGGGAGAGAACGTATAGGTCTAGGCCATGCTGTTGGTTCATTGGGAGAGAATGTATAGGTCTAGGTGATGCTGTTGGTTCATTGGGAGAGAACGTATAGGTCTAGGCCATGCTGTTGGTTCATTGGGAGAGAACGTATAGGTCTAGGCCATGCTGTTGGTTCATTGGGAGAGAACGTATAGGCCTAGGCCATGCTGTTGGTTCATTGGGAGAGAACGTATAGGCCTAGGCCATGCTGTTGGTTCATTGGGAGAGAACGTATAGGTCTAGGCGATGCTGTTGGTTCATTGGGAGAGAACGTATAGGTCTAGGTGATGCTGTTGGTTCATTGGGAGAGAACGTATAGGTCTAGGCCATGCTGTTGGTTCATTGGGAGAGAACGTATAGGTCTAGGCCATGCTGTTGGTTCATTGGGAGAGAACGTATAGGTCTAGGTGATGCTGTTGGTTCATTGGGAGAGAACGTATAGGTCTAGGCCATGCTGTTGGTTAATTGGGAGAGAAGGTATAGGTCTAGGCCATGCTGTTGGTTCATTGGGAGAGAACGTATAGGTCTAGGTGATGCTGTTGGTTCATTGATTGTGCAGGGTGTCTTACAGAGTCAGCCTACAATTAGTGAATTTGTATTTGATTTTGAATAGCCTAGTAATAGGGCATTTTTTAATATTTTCATAATTCATAGGCTGACACATGACCTTTAGCTCCAGAATATCTCCCCACTGTGTGTTTCCACCGCTCCTCTCTCTCCTTCATTCCTTTCTCTAGTGCACAGACAGAGGGGCTGTCAACAGTTTAATGAAAAACATGTTACTATTGATGTTCCCCAACAGATTTCACTAGGTTTCCCAAATGATGCACTGGGTAGTTGCAGGAACAGGGTTGGAGAGCCCATGGCATACGGAGTACTGGGTAGCTGGAGGAACAGGGTTGGAGAGCCCATGGCATACGGAGTACTGGGTAGCTGGAGGAACAGGGTTGGAGAGCCCATGGCATACAGAGTACTGGGTAATTGCAGGAACAGGGTTGGAGAGCCCATGGCATACGGAGTACTGGGTAGCTGCAGGAACAGGGTTGGAGAGCCCATGTCATACGGAGTACTGGGTAGCTGGAGGAACAGGGTTGGAGATCCCATGGCATACGGAGTACTGGGTAGCTGGAGGAACAGGGTTGGAGAGCCCATGGCATACGGAGTACTGGGTAGCTGGAGGAACAGGGTTGGAGAGCCCATGGCATACGGAGTACTGGGTAGCTGGAGGAACAGGGTTGGAGAGCCCATGGTATACGGAGTACTGGGTAGCTGGAGGAGCAGGGTTGGAGAGCCCATGGCATACGGAGTACTGGGTAGCTGGAGGAACAGGGTTGGAGAGCCCATGGCATACAGAGTCGGGCGGAATATCCCCTGTTGGGCAGCGAAAGGGTGCATGCTCCTCAAACAGTGGTTGATGTATGGAGTGAAAAATCTGGAGTAGCCATGTATTCCAGGAGTACCGGTAGCCAGGTATTCCAGGAGTAGCCATGTATTCCAGGAGTAGCCATGTATTCCAGGAGTAGCCATGTATTCCAGGAGTAGCCATGTATTCCAGGAGTAGCCATGTATTTCCAGGAGTAGCCATGTATTTCCAGGAGTAGCCATGTATTTCCAGGAGTAGCCATGTATTCCAGGAGTAGCCATGTATTCCAGGAGTAGCCAGGTTTTCCAGGAGTAGCCAGGTATTCCAAGAGTAGCCAGATATTCCAGGAGTAGCCATGTATTTCCAGGAGTAGCCATGTATTTCCAGGAGTAGCCAGGTATTCCAGGAGTAGCCAGGTATTCCAGGAGTAGCCATGTATTTACAGAAGTAGCCAGGTTTTCCAGGAGTAGCCATGTATTTCCAGGAGTAGCCAGGTATTCCAGGAGTAGCTATGTATTTCCAGGAGTAGCCAGGTATTCCAGGAGTAGCCATGTATTTCCAGGAGTAGCCAGGTATTCCAGGAGTAGCCATGTATTTCCAGGAGTAGCCAGGTATTCCAGGAGTAGCCAGGTATTCCAGGTGTAGCCAGGTATTTCCAGGAGTAGCCAGGTATTCCAGGAGTAGCCATGTATTTCCAGGAGTAGCCATGTATTTCCAGGAGTAGCCAGGTATTCCAGGAGTAGCCAGGTATTCCAGGAGTAGCCATGTATTTCCAGGAGTAGCCATGTATTTCCAGGAGTAGCCAGGTATTCCAGGAGTAGCCAGGTATTCCAGGAGTAGCCATGTATTTCCAGGAGTAGCCATGTATTTCCAGGAGTAGCCAGGTATTCCAGGAGTAGCCAGGTATTTCCAGGAGTAGCCAGGTATTCCAGGAGTAGCCATGTATTTCCAGGAGTAGCCATGTATTTCCAGGAGTAGCCATGTATTTCCAGGAGTAGCCATGTATTTCCAGGAGTAGCCAGGTATTCCAGGAGTAGCCATGTATTTCCAGGAGTAGCCAGGTATTCCAGGAGTAGCCAGGTATTCCAGGTGTAGCCAGGTATTTCCAGGAGTAGCCAGGTATTCCAGGAGTAGCCATGTATTTCCAGGAGTAGCCATGTATTTCCAGGAGTAGCCAGGTATTCCAGGAGTAGCCAGGTATTCCAGGAGTAGCCATGTATTTCCAGGAGTAGCCATGTATTCCAGGAGTAGCCATGTATTCCAGGAGTAGCCAGGTATTCCAGGAGTAGCCATGTATTTCCAGGAGTAGCCATGTATTTCCAGGAGTAGCCAGGTATTCCAGGAGTAGCCAGGTATTCCAGGAGTAGCCATGTATTCCAGGAGTAGCCAGGTATTCCAGGAGTAGCCATGTATTTCCAGGAGTAGCCAGGTATTCCAGGAGTAGCCAGGTATTTCAGGAGTAGCCATGTATTTCCAGGAGTAGCCATGTATTTCCAGGAGTAGCCAGGTATTCCAGGAGTAGCCATGTATTTCCAGGAGTAGCCAGGTATTCCAGGAGTAGCCATGTATTTCCAGGAGTAGCCATGTATTTCCAGGAGTAGCCAGGTATTCCAGGAGTAGCCAGGTATTCCAGGAGTAGCCATGTATTCCAGGAGTAGCCATGTATTTCCAGGAGTATCCAGGTATTCCAGGAGTAGCCATGTATTTCCAGGAGTAGCCAGGTATTCCAGGAGTAGCCATGTATTCCAAGGGTAGCCAGGTATTCCAGGAGTAGCCAGGTATTCCAGTGCATACAGATGACGTCTTCTTTCCCTTGTTCCTGCCCATTTGATAATGGGCCATTCTCTAAATCCAAACTCATTTTATATATTAGTAAAGACAAAATGGAGAATAGTCTGATGGGTGAAAATATGATCACCTGATGAGAGAACAGCGTGTGCAGCCTGAGGCAAGGAACAGAGCGAAAGCTTTTTTGTGACTTTCTGAAATCATCAATAGCCTATTGTTGCATCATGCAGCCCATCTATGTTTGACCCATGGGGCGGCGCACAATTGGCCCAGCGTCGTCCAGGGTAGGGGAGGGAATGGCTGGCAGGGATGTAGCTCAGTTGGTAGAGCACGGCGTTTGCAATGCCAGGGTTGTGGGTTCGATTCCCACGGGGTGCCAGTATGAAAAATGTACGCACTCATTAACTGTAAGTCACTCTGGATAAGAGCGTCTGCTAAATGACGTAAATGTAAAAATGTGTTTATTTCTAAGACATTCTAAGGTTTGTATCATTCACGACTAAAGTTGTCAAATAACTCTAAATCTATGGTATAAGACCTGTTTCAAATGATCCCTTTAGCGCTCAACAGAGCCACTTCATGCTGTGTGTGCAAATGGGAAAAATCTCCTTTCTATTTAATTCAGCTAAGTTCAATTATATTCTTCTTACTATAAAATCATTTAATATATAATAATGACGCGGGACTTATAAGCATGTCTTGTCTGCTAAATGAACAAGCCTACAGCCTACGGCATGGAGCACAGCCAGATAACAGACGGTAGGACAACTCATATTCTGTTCTTCTGAAATACATTTTCTTCATATCATAATGTTTCTTTAGACCTGACTAAAATAAATAATGGATTTACTGTCATGGTGTATATTCAATAGATGTATTAGACTGTTTTAAAGGCCCACATGGAGGCCAGGAGACACTAAACATGTTTATGATCATTAACGGTCAATTACTGTGAGACTGGCAGCCTTTTACACGACAATAACCGGCTGACAACATGGCATACTTACCTACATCACTCCTTCTCTGTGTACTTCACCCCTACATCACTCCTTCTCTGTGTACTTCACCCCTACATCACTCCTTCTCTGTGTACTTCACCCCTACATCACTCCTTCTCTGTGTACTTCACCCCTACATCACTCCTTCTTTGTGTATTTCACTCCTACATCACTCCTTCTCTGTGTACTTCACTCCTACATCACTCCTTCTCTGTGTACTTCACCCCTACATCACTCCTTCTCTGTGTACTTCACTCCTACATCACTCCTTCTCTGTGTACTTCACTCCTACATCACTCCTTCTCTGTGTACTTCACCCCTACATCACTCCTTCTCTGTGTACTTCACTCCTACATCACTCCTTCTCTGTGTACTTCACTCCTACATCACTCCTTCTCTGTGTACTTCACTCCTACATCACTCCTTCTCTGTGTACTTCACTCCTACATCACTCCTTCTCTGTGTACTTCACTCCTACATCACTCCTTCTCTGTGTACTTCACCCCTACATCACTCCTTCTCTGTGTACTTCACTCCTACATCACTCCTTCTCTGTGTACTTCACTCCTACATCACTCCTTCTCTGTGTACTTCACCCCTACATCACTCCTCCTCTGTGTACTTCACCCCTACATCACTCCTTCTCTGTGTACTTCACCCCTACATCACTCCTTCTCTGTGTACTTCACCCCTACATCACTCCTTTTCTGTGTACTTCACCCCTACATCACTCCTTTTCTGTGTACTTCACCCCTACATCACTCCTTTTCTGTGTACTTCACCCCTACATCACTCCTTTTCTGTGTACTTCACCCCTACATCACTCCTTTTCTGTGTACTTCACTCCTACATCACTCCTTCTCTGTGTACTTCACCCCTACATCAATCCTTCTCTGTGTACTTCACCCCTACATCACTCATTCTCTGTGTACTTCACCCCTACATCAATCCTTCTCTGTGTACTTCACCCCTACATTTACATTTACATTTACATTTTAGTCATTTAGCAGACGCTCTTATCCAGAGCGACTTACAGTTAGTGAATACATGTTTTTTTATACTGGCCCCCCGTGGGAATCGAACCCGCAACCCTGGCGTTGCAAACGCCATGCTCTATCAACTGAGCTACATCCCTGCCGGCCATTCCCTCCCCTACCCTGGACGACGCTGGGCCAATTGTGCGCCGCCCATGAGTCTCCTGGTCGCGGCCGGCTGCGACAGAGCCTGGATTCGAACCAGGATCTCTAGTGACACAGTTAGCACTGCGATGCATTGCCTTAGACCACTGCGCCACTCAGGACCACTGCGCCACCCTACATCACTCCTTCTCTGTGTACTTCACCCCTACATTACTCCTTCTCTGTGTACTTCACCCCTACATCACTCCTCCTCTGTGTACTTCACCCCTACATCACTCCTTCTCTGTGTACTTCACCCCTACATCACTCCTTCTCTGTGTACTTCACCCCTACATCACTCCTTCTCTGTGTACTTCACTCCTACATCACTCCTTCTCTGTGTACTTCACTCCTACATCACTCCTTCTCTGTGTACTTCACCCCTACATCACTCCTTCTCTGTGTACTTCACTCCTACATCACTCCTTCTCTGTGTACTTCACCCCTACATCACTCCTTCTCTGTGTACTTCACTCCTACATCACTCCTCCTCTGTGTACTTCACCCCTACATCACTCCTCCTCTGTGTACTTCACCCCTACATCACTCCTTCTCTGTGTACTTCACCCCTACATCACTCCTTCTCTGTGTACTCCACCCCTACATCACTCCTTCCCTGTGTACTTCACTCCTACATCACTCCTTCTCTGTGTACTTCACCCCTACATCACTCCTTCTCTGTGTACTTCACCCCTACATCACTCCTTCTCTGTGTACTTCACCCCTACATCACTCCTTCTCTGTGTACTTCACCCCTACATCACTCCTTCTCTGTGTACTTCACCCCTACATCACTCCTTCTCTGTGTACTTCACTCCTACATCACTCCTTCTCTGTGTACTTCACCCCTACATCACTCCTTCTCTGTGTACTTCACCCCTACATCACTCCTCCTCTGTGTACTTCACCCCTACATCACTCCTTCTCTGTGTACTTCACCCCTACATCACTCCTTCTCTGTGTACTTCACCCCTACATCACTCCTCCTCTGTGTACTTCACCCCTACATCACTCCTTCTCTGTGTACTTCACCCCTACATCACTCCTTCTCTGTGTACTTCACCCCTACATCACTCCTTTTCTGTGTACTTCACCCCTACATCACTCCTTTTCTGTGTACTTCACCCCTACATCACTCCTTTTCTGTGTACTTCACCCCTACATCACTCCTTTTCTGTGTACTTCACCCCTACATCACTCCTTTTCTGTGTACTTCACTCCTACATCACTCCTTCTCTGTGTACTTCACCCCTACATCAATCCTTCTCTGTGTACTTCACCCCTACATCACTCATTCTCTGTGTACTTCACCCCTACATCAATCCTTCTCTGTGTACTTCACCCCTACATCACTCCTTCTCTGTGTACTTCACCCCTACATTACTCCTTCTCTGTGTACTTCACCCCTACATCACTCCTCCTCTGTGTACTTCACCCCTACATCACTCCTTCTCTGTGTACTTCACCCCTACATCACTCCTTCTCTGTGTACTTCACCCCTACATCACTCCTTCTCTGTGTACTTCACTCCTACATCACTCCTTCTCTGTGTACTTCACGCCTACATCACTCCTTCTCTGTGTACTTCACCCCTACATCACTCCTTCTCTGTGTACTTCACTCCTACATCACTCCTTCTCTGTGTACTTCACCCCTACATCACTCCTTCTCTGTGTACTTCACCCCTACATCACTCCTTCTCTGTGTACTTCACCCCTACATCACTCCTCCTCTGTGTACTTCACCCCTACATCACTCCTTCTCTGTGTACTTCACCCCTACATCACTCCTTCTCTGTGTACTTCACTCCTACATCACTCCTTCTCTGTGTACTTCACTCCTACATCACTCCTTCTCTGTGTACTTCACCCCTACATCACTCCTTCTCTGTGTACTTCACCCCTACATCACTCCTCCTCTGTGTACTTCACCCCTACATCACTCCTTCTCTGTGTACTTCACCCCTACATCACTCCTTCTCTGTGTACTTCACCCCTACATCACTCCTCCTCTGTGTACTTCACCCCTACATCACTCCTTCTCTGTGTACTTCACCCCTACATCACTCCTTCTCTGTGTACTTCACCCCTACATCACTCCTTCTCTGTGTACTTCACCCCTACATCACTCCTCCTCTGTGTACTTCACCCCTACATCACTCCTTCTCTGTGTACTTCACTCCTACATCACTCCTTCTCTGTGTACTTCACCCCTACATCACTTAGAGGTGATGAGGTGGGGGAGAGATATGGGGGAGTGGTGTGTGTGTGTTAGAGGTGATGAGGTGGGGGAGAGATATGGGGGAGTGGTGTCTGTGATGAGGTGGGGGAGAGATATGGGGGAGTGGTGTCTGTGATGAGGTGGGGGAGAGATATGGGGGAGTGGTGTCTGTGATGAGGTGGGGGAGAGATATGGGGGAGTGGTGTCTGTATGTTAGAGGTGATGAGGTGGGGGAGAGATATGGGGGAGTGGTGTCTGTATGTTAGAGGTGATGAGGTGGGGGAGAGATATGGGGGGAGTGGTGTCTGTATGTTAGAGGTGATGAGGTGGGGGAGAGATATGGGGGGAGTGGTGTCTGTGTGTTAGAGGTGATGAGGTGGGGGAGAGATATGGGGGAGTGGTGTCTGTGTGTTAGAGGTGATGAGGTGGGGGAGAGATATGGGGGAGTGGTGTCTGTATGTTAGAGGTGATGAGGTGGGGGAGAGATATGGGGGAGTGGTGTCTGTGATGAGGTGGGGGAGAGATATGGGGGAGTGGTGTCTGTGATGAGGTGGGGGAGAGATATGGGGGAGTGGTGTCTGTAGGTTAGAGGTGATGAGGTGGGGGAGAGATATGGGGGAGAGATATGGGGGGAGTGGTGTCTGTGTGTTAGAGGTGATGAGGTGGGGGAGAGATATGGGGGAGTGGTGTCTGTGATGAGGTGGGGGAGAGATATGGGGGAGTGGTGTCTGTAGGTTAGAGGTGATGAGGTGGGGGAGAGATATGGGGGAGAGATATGGGGGGAGTGGTGTCTGTGTGTTAGAGGTGATGAGGTGGGGGAGAGATATGGGGGTGTGGTGTCTGGGTGTGTATATGTGTCAAGCTCATCTGTGTGTGTAATAATATCATTTCTTGCACTTCCATTTTCTATTCAATATATCATTGTTTGTTCATGTGTATTTCCTATTAATGAAATCTAATTGTTTCATTTCAATGAGCATTATGTCCATTCATTCAACACAATACATTCCTGTGTGTGAAACCTTGTTTTCATAGAGAGAGAAAGTCTATTGTGTCCCTGCTCTGAGACCGGATCTCCGCCTGCTCTGAGACCGGATCTCCTCCTGCTTTGAGACCGGCTCTCTCCCTGCTTTGTCAAATGTGATGGATTAAAGTAGATCCAATTGTTGCCATGGTGAATCTGTCAAACATCTGTAATCAAATCAAAATCAAATCAAATGTGCGACATGCGCCGAATACAACAGGTGTAGACCTTACTGTGAAATGCTTACTTATAAGCCCTTAACCAACAATGCAGTTCAATAAATAGTTAATAAAATATTGACTAAATAAAGTTTAAAAATGTAACACAGTTAAATAACAATAACGAGGCTATATACAGGGGGTACCGGTACCGAGTCAATGTGCGGGGGTACAGGTTAGTCGAGGTAATTTGTACATGTACAGTTGAAGTCGGAGGTTTACATACACTTAGGTTGGAGTCATTAAAACTCATTTTTCAACCAATCCACAAATGTATTGTTAACAAACTATAGTTTTGGCAAGTCGGTTAGGACATCTACTTTGTGCATGACACAAGTAATTTTTCCAACAATTGTTTACAGACAGATTATTTCACTTATAATTCACTGTATCACAATTCCAGTGGGTCAGAAGTTTACATACACTAAGTTGACTGTGCCTTTAAACAGCTTGGAAAATTCCAGAAAATGATGTCATGGCTTTAGAAGCTTCTGATAGGCTAATTGACATAATTTGAGTCAATTGGAGGTGTACCTGTGGATGTATTTCAAGGCCTACCTTCAAACTCAGTGCCTCTTTGCTTGTCATCATGGGAAAATCGAAAGAAATCGGACAAGACCTCAGAATTTTTTTTGTAGACCTCCACAAGTCTGGTTCATCAATTTCCAAACGCCTGAAGGTACCACATTCATCTGTACAAACAGTAGTACGCAAGTATAAACACCATGGGACCACGCAGCCATCATACCGCTCAGGAAGGACACGCGTTCTGTCTCCTAGAGATGAACGTACTTTGGTGTGAAAAGTGCAAATCAAACCAAGAACAACAGCAAAGGACCTTGTGAAGATGCTGGAGGAAACAGGTACAAAAGTATCTATATCCACAGTAAAACGAGTCCTATATCGACATAACCTGAAAGGCCGCTCAGCAAGGAAGAAGCAACTGCTCCAAAACTGCCATAAAAAGCCAGACTACGGTTTGCAACTGCACATGGGGACAAGATCGTACTTTTTGGAGAAATGTCCTTTGGTCTGATGAAACAAAAATATAACTGTTTGGCCATAATGACCATCGTTATGTTTGGAGGAAAAACGGGGGGCTTTGCAAGCCGAAGAACACCATCGAAACCGTGAAGCACGGGGGTGGCAGCATCATGCTGTGGGGATGCTTTGCTGCAGGAGGGACTGGTGCACTTCACAAAATAGAAGGCATCATGAGGAAGGAAAATTATGTGGATATAGTGTGTGCAAACCTGGTCAAGACCTACAGGAAACGTATGATCTCTGTAATTGCAAACAAAGGTTTCTGTACCAAATATGAAGTTCTGCTTTTCTGATGTATCAAATACTTATGTCATGCAATAAAATGCAAATGAATTACTTAAAAATCATACAATGTGATTTTCTGGATTTTTGTGCAAAATCGGCAGTGTATCAAATACTTGTTCTCCCCACTGTAGGTGTTCCTTTTTTACAGGTGGGAAAGGGCATTGTGGAGTGCAATTGAAATTCATCTGGGGATCTGTTGGGGCGGTATGCAAATTGGAGTGGGTCTAGGGTTTCTGGGATAATGGTGTTGATGTGAGCCATGACCAGCCTTTCAAAGCACTTCGTGGCTACAGACGTGGGTGCTACGGGGCGGTAGTCATTTAGGCAAGTTACCTTCGCGTTCTTTGGCACAGGGACTATGGTGGTCTGCTTGAAAAATGTAGGTGTTACAGACTCGATCAGGGAGAGGTTGAAAATGTCAGTGAAGACACTTGCCAGTTGGTCCGCGCATGCTCTGAGTACATGTCCTGGTAATTCGTCTGGCCCCACGGCAGGAATGTTGACCTGTTTAAAAGTCTTACTCACATCGGCTATGGAGAGCTTGATCACACAGTCGTCCGGAACAGCTGGTGCTCTCATGCATTTTCAGTGTTGCTTGCCTCGAAGCTAGCATAACAGGCATTTAGCCCGTCTGGTAGGCTCGCGTCAATGGGCAGCTCGTGGCTTGGTTTCCCTTTGTAGTCCGTAGTAGTTTTAATTTTTAAATTTTTAATTTCACCTTTATTTGACCAGGTAAGCCAGTTGAGAACAAGTTCTCATTTACAACTGCGACCTGGCCAAGATAAAGCAAAGCAGTGCGATAAAAACAACAACACAGAGTTACATATGGGGTAAAACAAAACATAAAGTCGAAAATACAACAGAAAATATATATACAGTGTGTGCAAATGTAGCAAGTTATGGAGGTAAGGCAATAAATAGTTTGCAAGCCCTGCCACATCCGACGAGCGTCAGAGCCGGTGTAGTAGGATTCAATCTTAGTCCTGTATTGATGCTTTGCCTGTTTGATGGTTCGTCTGAGGGCAATTTCTTATAAGCATCTGGATTAGAACTCCTTGAAAGCAGAAGCTCTAGCCTTTATCTCAGTGCGGATGTTGCCTGTAATCCGTGGCTTCTGGTAAGTACGGTCACTGTGGGGACGACGTCGTTGATGCACTTATTGATGAAGCTGGTGACTGAGGGGGTATACAGTGGGGAAAAAAAGTATTTAGTCAGCCACCAATTGTGCAAGTTCTCCCACTTAAAAAGATGAGAGAGGCCTGTAATTTTCATCATAGGTATCGTGAGATTTTGAGTGTACTTCTCAATGCCATTGAATGAATCCCGAAACATAATCCAGTCTGTGCTAGCAAAACATTCCTCTAGTTTAGCATCTGCGTCATCTGACCACCTTTTTATTGACGACTCACTGGTGCTTCCTGCTTTAGTTTTGCTTGTAAGCAGGAATCAGGAGGATATAATTATGGTCAGATTTGCCAAATGGAGGGCGAGGGAGAGCTTTTGTCTCTGTGTGTGGAGTAAAGGTGGTCTAGAGTTTTTTTTTTTTTCTCTGGTTGCACATGTGACATGCTGGTAGAAATTAGATAAAACTGATTTACATTTCCCTGCATTAACCTCCCCGGCCACTAGGAGCGAGGCTTCTGGATGAGCATTTTCTTGTTTTCTTATGGCCTTATACATCTCATTGTGGTCATTCTGAGAGAGATAGCAAGAGAATTGGCTAGAGACGGCACGCTCAAGAGTTTTGGAGAGAAAAGAAAGAAGGGATACTGGTCTGTAGTTATTGACATCGGAGGGATCGAGTGTAGGTTTTTTGAAGAGGGGTGCAACTCTCGCCCTCTTCAAGACGGAAGGGACATGGCCAGCGGTCAAGGATGAGTTGATGAGGTAGGTAAGGGAGAAGGTCTCCGGAAATGGTCTGGTGAAGAGAGCAGGGGATAGGGTCAAGCGGGCAGGTTGTTGGGCAGCCGGCCTTCACAAGTCGCAAGATTTTATCTGGAGAGAGAGCGGAGAAAGAAGTCAAAGCATAGGGTAGGGCAGTGTGAGCAGGACCAGCGGCGTCATTTGACTTAATAAATGAGGATCGGATGTCGTCAACCTTCTTTTCAAAATGGTTGACGAAGTCATCCACAGATATGGAGGAGGGGGAGGAGGAGGATTCAGCAGGGAGGAGAAGGTGGCAAAGAGCTTCCTAGGGTTAGAGGCAGAGGCTTGACATTTAGAGTGGTAGAAAGTGGCTTTAGCAGCAGAAACAGAGGAGTGAAAAGATTACAGGTCCGCAGGGAGTCTAGTTTTATTTTTTATAACTTGTCAGAAATGTCCAGATTAAGTAGCCCATGTCAGCTAACGTTTTTTAGCTTGGTTTTTTTTGCCCATAGATTTTGTTCTAATGGGTGTTCCCTGTTCGGAGGGTGAAAACGTTATGGAGCCCCTGATGTAAGGAGTAGGAGGCCGTTTGGGAGGCAGCCATTGGTCTGCAGCTTCTCCCAGCGTTCCTGACCTCCATAGAGGGTAATGTGTGGTGAATTCAGTGTGAAAAACCCCTCAGACTGACTGACCCTAGAAGAGCTACGGGTGCACTCTGTTTTCAATCAACTGGCAGACTGAATCAGTAATGGAAGAATGAAGGATTTCCTCTCTCTCTCTCTCTCTCTCTCCTAAAAACTATACTTTAAAAGGAAGGAAGTTTACATGAAGTATGTGAGTATTTCGAAGTGAAGGGATTAAGTTGGGGAGAGAGACAGAGCGAGAGAAAGAGACAGAGAGAGAGAGAAAAAATAGATTGAGAGAGAAGGAGGGGAATAGAGGTCCACTGTTGAAATCAACTGGCTGAGACAGAGGAGATGATGTTGATGTGGAGGAGAGATGGAGGAGGCTGTTTGTGTTGATGTGGAGGAGAGATGGAGGAGGCTGTTTGTGTTGATGTGGAGGAGAGATGGAGGAGACTGTGTTGATGTGGAGGAGAGATGGAGGAGGCTGTTTGTGTTGATGTGGAGGAGAGATGGAGGAGGCTGTTTGTGTTGATGTGGAGGAGAGATGGAGGAGACTGTGTTGATGTGGAGGAGAGATGGAGGAGGCTGTTTGTGTTGATGTGGAGGAGAGATGGAGGAGGCTGTTTGTGTTGATGTGGAGGAGAGATGGAGGAGGCTGTTTGTGTTGATGTGGAGGAGAGATGGAGGAGGCTGTTTGTGCTGATGTGGAGGAGAGATGGAGGAGGCTGTTTGTGTTGATGTGGAGGAGAGATGGAGGAGGCTGTTTGTGTTGATGTGGAGGAGAGATGGAGGAGACTGTGTTGATGTGGATGCTGTGAGGAGGGTTAGAGTTATATGGAGAGGAGACTCTGAGAGAGAGAGAGATCTGGAACTCCTAAGGTTCATGTTTCCTTCAGACCAGTTGGTTATTGTCTGGAACAACAAGAAGAAACAATATCCACTAGTTTCATACAAGAGGTTTGTGGTAGGAGACAGTACATGCAAAACCCTGTGTGTGAGTGTGTGTGTGTGTGCGTGCTTGTGTCTACCTATGTTTTGCCTTGATTGCAATGGCTTTTCCCATTTGCCTTGGTAGAATCCGTTATGTCCTGATGCGTTGACATCCCAAGAAGCTTCAGCGTCAAACCACAGTCTGTAGAGATGTGAGATCAGAACGCAGCGCTCCAACCACAACCCCCAGACATCCAACTAAGGTGTCAGCCACACAAATAAACCCCAGCTCCAGGCTTATTTTAGTTTTTCAAACACACACAACCACACAGTTGATTAAATTCTGGGACAGGGTTGCTCATTGGGGGATCATCAGTAAACAGGATTGCACACAGATAAACAAAGTGATGTCAGAATCTCTATGGCAACATTTCCCCTTGTCCACCAACACAGTAAACACCAGGACGATGTAGAAGTATAGACTCCAGTTGACTAAATCAAATCACATTTTTATTGGTAACATACATTATTTAAGATTTATTCTCAATCTTAAATAAACATGCCCCATTCAAAAAATACAGAACTAAGAACCGATATAGCCCCTGGTTCTCCTCAGACTTGACTGCCCTTGACCAGCACAAAAACATCCTGTGGCGTACAGCATTAGCATCAAATAGCCCCCGCGATATGCAACTTTTCAGGGAAGTTAGGAACCAATATACACAAGCAGTCAGGAAAGCAAAGGCTAACTTTTTCAAACAGAAATTTGCATCCTGTAGCACTAACTCCAAAAAGTTCTTTGAGCAGGTACCAGGTAGTTGAGGTAATATGTACATGTAGGTAGGGGTAAAAGAGACTAGTCAATCAGGATAGATAATAAACAGAGTAGCAGCAGTGTTGGTAGTTGAGGTAATATGGACATGTAGGTAGGGGTAAAAGAGACTAGTCAATCAGGATAGATAATAAACAGAGTAGCAGCAGTGTTGGTAGTTGAGGTAATATGTACATGTAGGTAGGGGTAAAAGTGACTAGTCAATCAGGATAGATAATAAACAGAGTAGCAGCAGTGTTGGTAGTTGAGGTAATATGGACATGTAGGTAGGGGTAAAAGAGACTAGTCAATCAGGATAGATAATAAACAGAGTAGCAGCAGTGTTGGTAGTTGAGGTAATATGTACATGTAGGTAGGGGTGAAAGTGACTAGTCAATCAGGATAGATAATAAACAGAGTAGCAGCAGTGTTGGTAGTTGAGGTAATATGGACATGTAGGTAGGGGTAAAAGTGACTAGTCAATCAGGATAGATAATAAACAGAGGAGCAGCAGTGTTGGTAGTGGAGGTAATATGGACATGTAGGTAGGGGTAAAAGTGACTAGTCAATCAGGATAGATAATAAACAGAGTAGCAGCAGTGTTGGTAGTTGAGGTAATATGTACATGTAGGTAGGGGTAAAAGAGACTAGTCAATCAGGATAGATAATAAACAGAGTAGCAGCAGTGTTGGTAGTTGAGGTAATATGTACATGTAGGTAGGGGTAAAAGTGACTAGTCAATCAGGATAGATAATAAACAGAGTAGCAGCAGTGTTGGTAGTTGAGGTAATATGGACATGTAGGTAGGGGTAAAAGAGACTAGTCAATCAGGATAGATAATAAACAGAGTAGCAGCAGTGTTGGTAGTTGAGGTAATATGGACATGTAGGTAGGGGTATGTCACGATCGTCGTAAAGGAGAGTAGACCAAGGCGCAGCGTGTGAAATGAACATGACTTTATTATATTAAAGTATCTAAATAACAAACAAAACACGACTCGTGAAGTCCACGGTTACACTGACCGCATAAGGAACAAAAACCCACAAACACAAGGTGAAGACACACAGTTTAAATATGGCTCCCAATCAGAGATAACGAGCCGACAGCTGACACTCGTTACCTCCGATTGGGAGTCACTCAATACAAACATAGACATCGACAACCTAGACACCCAACATAGAACATGAACACATAGAATGCACACACCCTGGCTCAACATAATGAGTCCCAGAACCAGGGTGTGACAGGGTAAAAGTGACTAGTCAATCAGGATAGATAATAAACAGAGTAGCAGCAGTGTTGGTAGTTGAGGTAATATGTACATGTAGGTAGGGGTAAAAGTGACTAGTCAATCAGGATAGATAATAAACAGAGGAGCAGCAGTGTTGGTAGTGGAGGTAATATGGACATGTAGGTAGGGGTAAAAGTGACTAGTCAATCAGGATAGATAATAAACAGAGTAGCAGCAGTGTTGGTAGTTGAGGTAATATGTACATGTAGGTAGGGGTAAAAGTGACTAGTCAATCAGGATAGATAATAAACAGAGGAGCAGCAGTGTGTTTTGGAAGTGTGTCTGTGTGAGTCAGGTTTTCCGTTAGTCAGACCAGTTGTCCTGGAGAATATGTGAAATAATGCTTTTTATCCTCTTCATTGATGGAAATACCAGTGGATGGAAATACATTTGACTGGTCATGGTTATCGGTTTTTTTTATAGGTTAATTTGCATAATTTAGTGTAATTAAATTAGCGTGCGCGTGTGTGTACAGTATATTGGTTATGTGTCTTATTTAATCACACTAGACAGATACAGAGCCTTGGAAGATCTGTCAGACAGAGAGAACTGCTGAAGGCAGGCTTCATCAGCGCCTCACACACCACTTTGCAATGAGCTGGAGGCAGGCCTCATCAGCGCCTCACACACCACTTTGCAATGAGCTGGAGGCAGGAGGCATTTTCAAAACATACACTTAATTGTTTGAAGCCTGAACGTTTTTACTACATATTATGAGGCGTGTCTTACTCTTGCTTCAGAGCAGCTTAGCCAAAATCAGACCATGTCCTTGGAGGCAATTATTTTTATATCAACTTTTTTTTCATTGTCCAATAGCTAAAGGCACAATCCTGAGCTGTGTTTGAATACTCTGACTAACCACACTAACCCTACTATTTGTGAGGTAAATTGAGTGTGTAGTATGCTTATTGGTCATAGTATGGATATATTTAGTATGCCAAAAGTTCCCGGATGTCGTACTACATTTGCCAAAAGACGAGGTATACAAGCAATGGACACTATTTCTGTGCTTTTAGGGCCCGTAATGCAATTCTTCAGAAAATGGGCGTGGCTTCACAACGTTTTCAGATTTGATGAAAATGGCGGAAAACACCAAGTCTGAGCGGATACAAATTCATTGCTTTAACAAATTATGACAAATGTTAAGATTTTCTTTAGCAATGTAATAAAGTAATGACTTTTCAAACGTTACGTTACATTAGCTGACAATTTGTTAGCTACGCTATCCTTACGAACCGCATAGCATATCATTACAGCAGTAGGTACTGGTATGTTAGTTAGCTAGCTAATGTTAGTTGGCTACTAATACAACTTGCCAGTATATTAACTATACGCTATCTAACTAACTACCCAACGTTTATTGACATGATTATTGTTAGATTAGGTAGATTAGTTCTGGCCTGGTTTAGATCCTACCTGTCGGAAAGATATCAGTTTGTCTCTGTGAATGGTCTGTCCTCCGACAAATCAACTGTACATTTCGGTGTTCCTCAAGGTTCCGTTTTAGGACCACTATTGTTTTCACTATATATTTTACCTCTTGGGGATGTTATTCGAAAACATAATGTTAACTTTCACTGCTATGCGGATGACACACAGCTGTACATTTCAATGAAACATGGTGAAGCCCCAAAATTGCCCTCGCTAGAAGCCTGTGTTTCAGACATAAGGAAGTGGATGGCTGAAAACTTTTTACTTTTAAACTCGGACAAAACAGAGATGCTTGTTCTAGGTCCCAAGAAACAAAGAGATCTTCTGTTAAATCTGACAATTCATCTTGATGGTTGTAAAGTCGTCTCAAATAAAACTGTGAAGGACCTCGGCGTTACTCTTGACCCTGATCTCTCTTTTGACGAACATATCAAGACTGTTTCAAGGACAGCTTTTTTCCATCTACGTAACATTGCAAAAATCAGAAATGTTCTGTCCAAAAATGATGCAGAAAAATTAATCCATGCATTTGTTACTTCTAGGTTAGACTACTGCAATGCTCTATTTTCCGGCTACCCGGATAAAGCACTAAATAAACTTCAGTTAGTGCTAAATACGGCTGCTAGAATCCTGACTAGAACCAAGAAATTTGATCATATTACTCCAGTGCTAGCTTCCCTACACTGGCTTCCTGTTAAGGCAAGGGCTGATTTCAAGGTTTTACTGTTAACCTATAAAGCGTTACATGGGCTTGCTCCTACCTATCTTTCCGAGTTGGTCCTGCCGTACATACCAATACGTACGCTACGGTCACAAGACGCAGGCCTCCTAATTGTCCCTAGAATTTCTAAGCAAACAGCGGGAGGCAGGGCTTTCTCCTATAGATCTCCATTTTTATGGAACAGTCTGCCTACCCATGTGAGAGACGCAGACTCGGTCTCAACCTTTAAGTCTTTACTGAAGACTTATCTCTTCAGTAGGTCATATGATTGAGTGTAGTCTGGCCCAGGAGTGTGAAGGTGAACGGAAAGGCTGGAGCAACGAACAGCCCTTGCTGTCTCTGCCATGCCGGTTCCCCTCTCCACTGGGGTTCTCTGCCTCTAACCCTGTTGCAGGGGCTGAGTCACTGGCTTGCTGGTGCTCTTTCATGCCGTCCCTGGGAGGGGTGCGTCACTTGAGTGGGTTGAGTTACTGACGTGATCTTCCTGTCTGGGTTGGCGCCCCCCCCCTGGTTTGTGCTGTGGTGGAGACCTCTGTGGGCTATACTCGGCCTTGTCTCAGGATTGTAAGTTGGTGGTTGGGGATATCCCTCTAGTGGTGCGGGGGCTGTGCTTTGGCGGAGTGGGTGGGGTTATATCCTTCCTGTTTGGCCCTGTCCGGGGGTTTCTTCGGATGGGGCCACAGTGTCTCCGGACCGCTCCTGTCTCAGCCTCCAGTATTTATGCTGCAGTAGTTTATGTGTCGGGGGGCTGGGGTTAGTTGGTTATACCTGGAGTACTTCTCCTGTCTTATCCAGTGTCCTGTGTGAATTTAAGTATGCTCTCTCTAATTCTCTCGTTCTCTCTTTCTCTCTGAGAACCTGAGCCCTAGGACCATACGTCAGGACTACCGGGCATGATGACACCTTGCTGTCCCCAGTCCGCCTGGCCTTGCTGCTATTCCAGTTTCAACTGTTCTGCCTGCGGCTACGAAACCCCTACCTGTCCCAGACCTGCTGTTTTCAACTCTTAATGATCGGCTATGAAAAGCCAACTGAGAGACCTGAGCCCTAGGACCATACGTCGGGACTACCGGCCGTGGTGACTCCTTGCTGTCCCCAGTCCGCCTGGCCTTGCTGCTATTCCAGTTTCAACTGTTCTGCCTGCGGTTATGGAACCCCTACCTGTCCCAGACCTGCTGTTTTCAACTCTTAATGATCGGCTATGAAAAGCCAACTGAGATTTATTCCTGATTATTATTTGACCATGCTTGTCACTTATGAACATTTTTGAACATCTTGGCATGGTTCTGTTATAATCTCCACCCGGCACAGCCAGAAGAGGACTGGCCACCCCTCATAGCCTGGTTCCTCTCTAGGTTTCTTCCTAGGTTTTCGCCTTTCTAGGGAGTTTTTCCTAGCCACCATGCTTCTACACCTGCATTACTAGCTGTTTGGGGTTTTAGGCTGGGTTTCTGTACAGCACTTCGAGATATTAGCTGATGTAAGAAGGGCTATATAAAATAAAATTGATTGAAATTGATTGATTGAGGTAAGTGGTATAGTTGTTGTGCGTTCTCAATGAATATTATTAATTCGGCGGCGTTCGTAAATTCACTCTGGCTATCTACTCCGATTTCAGAGCACTCTTGTCTGTGTGTGCCAGAGCGCAGAATAACTGATGAATTTACGAACGCTCAACACCCGATGAATATGTCCAGGGTGTCAGTAAACGTCGGCAAAAAAGCACAATGAAATTGTTGGCAGCAGCACAGTTGCAGTCACCAACTGCTCTGGATAACCTGAAAACAGCCTAACCAGATCTGCTGGGGCTAGTAAAAAGGTCAGAGTGAGGTGTTCCCTCATTTGTGTCTGGAGGTAGCTAGTCAATGTTAGCCAGTTAGCACGGGTGCTTGACGTCCAGTGACGCGCTCCGAGAGCGAAACGCTCTGAATTTACGAACGGACAATTTTGACAAAGCTGTGAATTTATGAACGCGCACTCTGGCACTCCAGATTGAATTTACGAACACACCCGAAGTCGTAAAATGTCTAGCAAGTAATTTGTTATGCTAACAAACTAGCAAGAGGTTGCATAGCAACAGCATCAACTTCCAGTAGACAGGCGTAGTGCTAGAATGCTCGACTGAAAGGATGCAATTTGTTTACAGTATACTAAAATGAACTAGTAGTGTATACATTTACATTTACGTCATTTAGCAGACGCTCTTATCCAGAGCGACTTACAAATTGGTGCATTCACCCTATAGCCAGTGGGATAACCACTTTACAAATTTTTATTTTTTATTTTATTTTTATTTTATTTTTTGGGGGGGGGGGGGGGTAGAAGGATTACTTTATCCTATCCCAGGTATTCCTTAAAGAGGTGGGGTTTCAAATGTCTCCGGAAGGTAGTGAGTGACTCCGCTGTCCTGGCGTCGTGAGGGGGCTTGTTCCACCATTGGGGTGCCAGAGCAGTGAACAGTTTTGACTGGGCTGAGCGGGAACTGTGCTTCCGCAGAGGTAGGGGAGCCAGCAGGCCAGAGGTGGATGAACGCAATGCCCTCGTTTGGGTGTAGGGACTGATCAGAGCCTGAAGGTACGGAGGTGCCGTTCCCCTCACTGCTCCATAGGCAAGCACCATGGTCTTGTAACGGATGCGAGCTTCAACTGGAAGCCAGTGGAGTGTGCGGAGGAGGGGGGTGACGTGAGAGAACTTGGGAAGGTTGAACACCAGACGGGCTGCGGCATTCTGGATGAGTTGTAGGGGTTTAATGGCACAGGCAGGGAGCCCAGCCAACAGCGGGTTGCAGTAGTCCAGACGGGAGATGATATACTCATTAAGTATGTAGTATACAGTATGTTAGTATTGGTATTCGAACACAGCTCTAGTCATATTAGCAACGTATGCTAGTTGTTGCATATTAGATCTGCCCTCTTTCTAAATGTCTAACGGATATTTTCATCTCTGTCACATGAAACCCCTCAAATGTGCGGTTTGTTTATGACAGGTGTTTTTCCCGCTAACTGCATTATGGAACGAACACGTAGTCTACAGCCTTGTGCACATCGTTGCACTTATGATGTGAAGAAATAATAGTTTAGGACTACTGGTTTTATGAATTTGTGATCTATCACCCCACAACTGTCCCAGAGTCTGTTTGGAATAGGCTATTTCTTTCTCCACAAGCTGACCAATAGAATAGGTCGACTTTTCTACTATGGGGGATAGTAGATTGACAGAGGCTGGTGATTCTGCTGTTCGTTACTCGTCTTGTTGGCTGAGGAAAAGTAAATGTGGACAGTTATTCCAACATCTTCAAAGTGCACATCAGAATTCTGTAAGAAGGACGGCACATCGTTGCATCGTGGACTGTTAATATGAATGACCCAAATCTAAATGTGATTTCTGTCATTCTGAGCACCGTGGGTGGACTCCCTAATCAGGTTACGCACCCAATGCATATGGGTCTGGTACATTTTTACGGCTGCCGGCACCACATTTTCCAAATGGAAACCCTGGTGTGTGTGTGTGGGGGGGTCAATATGTATGTGTGTGTGTGTGTGTGTGTGTGTGTGTGTGTGTGTGTGTGTGTGTGAGTGTGTGTATGTGTGTGAGCGAGTGTGTGTGTGTGTGTGAGTGTGTGTATGTGTGTGAGCGAGTGTGTGTGTGTGTGTGTATGTGTGTGAGCGAGTGTGTGTGTGTGTGTGTATGTGTGTGAGCGAGTGTGTGTATGTGTGTGAGCGAGTGTGTGTGTGGGTGTGAGTGTGTGTGTGTGTGTGCGAGTGTGTGTGGGTGTGAGTGTGTGTGTGTGTGTGCGAGTGTGTGTGTGTGTGTGTGTATGTGTGTGTGTATGTGTGTGAGCGAGTGTGTGTGGGTGTGAGTGTGTGTGTGTGTGTGCGAGTGTGTGTGCGAGTGTGTGTGTGTGTGTGTGTGTGGGTGTGAGTGTGTGGGTACAGTCCAGTGAGTGTGCATAGAGGCAGTACATCTGGAGCCTCTGGAGGAGTTAGATGGTAAATGAGGGGGATAGTCAGCACTAGCTCTCCCTTAGGGAGCTCCCTCCTGTCAGCCCAGCACTAGCTCTCCCTTAGGGAGCTCCCTCCTGTCAGCCCAGCACTAGCTCTCCCTTAGGGAGCTCCATCCTGTCAGCCCAGCACTAGCTCTCCCTTAGGGAGCTCCCTCCTGTCAGCCCAGCACTAGCTCTCCCTTAGGGAGCTCCCTCCTGTCAGCCCAGCACTAGCTCTCCCTTAGGGAGCTCCCTCCTGTCAGCCCAGCACTAGCTCTCCCTTAGGGAGCTCCATCCTGTCAGCCCAGCACTAGCTCTCCCTTAGGGAGCTCCCTCCTGTCAGCCCAGCACTAGCTCTCCCTTAGGGAGCTCCATCCTGTCAGCCCAGCACTAGCTCTCCCTTAGGGAGCTCCCTCCTGTCAGCCCAGCCCCAGCACTAGCTCTCCCTTAGGGAGCTCCCTCCTGTCAGCCCAGCACTAGCTCTCCCTTAGGGAGCTCCCTCCTGTCAGCCCAGTACTAGCTCTCCCTTAGGGAGCTCCCTCCTGTCAGCCCAGCACTAGCTCTCCCTTAGGGAGCTCCATCCTGTCAGCCCAGCACTAGCTCTCCCTTAGGGAGCTCCCTCCTGTCAGCCCAGCACTAGCTCTCCCTTAGGGAGCTCCATCCTGTCAGCCCAGCACTAGCTCTCCCTTAGGGAGCTCCCTCCTGTCAGCCCAGTCCCATCACTAGCTCTCCCTTAGGGAGCTCCCTCCTGTCAGCCCATCACTAGCTCTCCCTTAGGGAGCTCCCTCCTGTCAGCCCAGCACTAGCTCTCCCTTAGGGAGCTCCCTCCTGTCAGCCCAGCACTAGCTCTCCCTTAGGGAGCTCCATCCTGTCAGCCCAGCACTAGCTCTCCCTTAGGGAGTTCCCTCCTGTCAGCCCAGCACTAGCTCTCCCTTAGGGAGCTCCCTCCTGTCAGCCCAGCCCCAGCACTAGCTCTCCCTTAGGGAGCTCCCTCCTGTCAGCCCAGCACTAGCTCTCCCTTAGGGAGCTCCCTCCTGTCAGCCCAGTACTAGCTCTCCCTTAGGGAGCTCCCTCCTGTCAGCCCAGCACTAGCTCTCCCTTAGGGAGCTCCATCCTGTCAGCCCAGCACTAGCTCTCCCTTAGGGAGTTCCCTCCTGTCAGCCCAGCACTAGCTCTCCCTTAGGGAGCTCCCTGCTGTCAGCCCATCACTAGCTCTCCCTTAGGGAGCTCCCTGCTGTCAGCCCAGTCCCATCACTAGCTCTCCCTTAGGGAGCTCCCTGCTGTCAGCCCATCACTAGCTCTCCCTTAGGGAGCTCCCTCCTGTCAGCCCATCACTAGCTCTCCCTTAGGGAGCTCCATCCTGTCAGCCCATCACTAGCTCTCCCTTAGGGAGCTCCCTGCTGTCAGCCCAGTCCCATCACTAGCTCTCCCTTAGGGAGCTCCCTCCTGTCAGCCCATCACTAGCTCTCCCTTAGGGAGCTCCCTGCTGTCAGCCCAGTCCCATCACTAGCTCTCCCTTAGGGAGCTCCCTGCTGTCAGCCCATCACTAGCTCTCCCTTAGGGAGCTCCCTCCTGTCAGCCCATCACTAGCTCTCCCTTAGGGAGCTCCATCCTGTCAGCCCATCACTAGCTCTCCCTTAGGGAGCTCCATCCTGTCAGCCCAGTCCCATCACTAGCTCTCCCTTAGGGCACAGCCCCCCCTCCTCACCTGGGACCTGCCACCAGCTGGTACCTTTCAGACTGTGCCATGCACCGGTTAGCGTGTTAGCATGGTGTGGTGGACATAGCGTGAGCTAGAAGCTCATCCTCACCATTCCCTGTGTTCTCTGTTCCAACTACAGTAGATGTTGTTGTGCTGCCAGCTAACACAGCTCAGGTATCCTGAATTATACAGTTCTGTTTCAAACAGACCAGCTGTGATTCCATTACTCCTCTACACAGAATGGAAGCTGGTGCAGAAAGACTATATTTTATGGCGCCGGCTAAAATGGATCAGGTTTGCTGTATTCTACACCACAGTACTGTTTTTTAACTACTCCACACAGAATAGAAGCTACTGGATCGCAGACTCTTTCATCCGTGTGGTATTGGTGTATGATGTATTTGAACACGGTGCTTACAGAGTCACAGGTGCCGTCTGAAGTCCAGTTTGAACCCCGTGCTTACAGAGTCACGGGTACCGTCTGAAGTCCAGTTTGAACGCCGTGCTTACAGAGTCAAAGGTACCGTCTGAAGTCCAGTTTGAACGCCGTGCTTACAGAGTCACAGGTACCGTCTGAAGTCCAGTTTGAACACGGTGCTTACAGAGTCACAGGTACCGTCTGAAGTCCAGTTTGAACGCCGTGCTTACAGAGTCACAGGTGCCGTCTGAAGTCCAGTTTGAACACGGTGCTTACAGAGTCACAGGTACCGTCTGAAGTCCAGTTTGAACGCCGTGCTTACAGAGTCACAGGTACCGTCTGAAGTCCAGTTTGAACGCCGTGCTTACAGAGTCACAGGTACCGTCTGAAGTCCAGTTTGAACACGGTGCTTACAGAGTCACAGGTACCGTCTGAAGTCCAGTTTGAACACGGTGCTTACAGAGTCACAGGTACCGTCTGAAGTCCAGTTTGAACACGGTGCTTACAGAGTCACAGGTACCGTCTGAAGTCCAGTTTGAACGCCGTGCTTACAGAGTCACAGGTACCGTCTGAAGTCCAGTTTGAACGCCGTGCTTACAGAGTCACAGGTACCGTCTGAAGTCCAGTTTGAACGCCGTGCTTACAGAGTCACAGGTACCGTCTGAAGTCCAGTTTGAACGCCGTGCTTACAGAGTCACAGGTACCGTCTGAAGTCCAGTTTGAACCCCGTGCTTACAGAGTCACAGGTACCGTCTGAAGTCCAGTTTGAACGCCATGCTTACAGAGTCACGGGTACCGTCTGAAGTCCAGTTTGAACGCCGTGCTTACAGAGTCACGGGTACCGTCTGAAGTCCAGTTTGAACGCCGTGCTTACAGAGTCACAGGTAGCATCTGTTAGAGCGAGGAGCCATTTATAATGCAGTTGTATTTTAATGGACTGTATGCATCAACGGAGACAGGGGCCGCAGGCTGAGCTCAGACTGAAGTGCTTGGCCTATCAGATGGCTTACCTTTGCCATTCACCGTAAGGGCCTATCAGATGGCAGAGACCGGCGCTGTGTCCCAAATAGCACTCTATTCTCTATTTAGAACACTACTTTAGACCACAGCCTGGTCACTAAGGGCCCTGGTTAAAGTAGTGCACTACATAGGGAATAGGGTGCCATTTGGGACTCTGGGGGTTCTAATTAGTACTGAGGGGGATTTACCCAGGGAACTGTAGAACTGCTCATAAGAGCGGTAATGCGTATATAAAACGGACTTTGCGAGAGTGGAGTGTGGTGCAGTTGGTGAGATACAGAGAACATCATCAGGTCTGAGAGCTGTGGTTGGTGAGATACAGAGAACATCATCAGGTCTGAGTGTGTGTGTGTGTGTGTGTGTGTGTGTGTGTGTGTGTGTGTGTGTGTTTGTGAGGCTCATGGAGAGAGAGGCTATAACATATATCACAGGCCAACAGATCGCTGGGCCAGCCATTAAACTGGTCTGAAAGCATATTCTCTCTCCTCCTGTGGAGCTGCTGCTAGATACTATTAATCACATGGACATATGGCTGTGGAGCTGCTGCTAGATACTATTAATCACATGGACATATGGCTGTGGTGCTGCTGCTAGATACTATTAATCACATGGACATATGGCTGTGGAGCTGCTGCTAGATACTATTAATCACATGGACATATGGCTGTGGAGCTGCTGCTAGATACTATTAATCACATGGACATATGGCTGTGGAGCTGCTGCTAGATACTATTAATCACATGGACATATGGCTGTGGAGCCGCTGCTAGATACTATTAATCACATGGACATATGGCTGTGGAGCTCTAGATACTATTAATCACATGGACATATGGCTGTGGAGCTGCTGCTAGATACTATTAATCACATGGACATATGGCTGTGGAGCTGCTGCTAGATACTATTAATCACATGGACATATGGCTGTGGAGCTGCTGCTAGATACTATTAATCACATGGACATATGGCTGTGGAGCTGCTGCTAGATACTATTAATCACATGGACATATGGCTGTGGACCTCTAGATACTATTAATCACATGGACATATGGCTGTGGAGCTGCTGCTAGATACTATTAATCACATGGACATATGGCTGTGGAGCTGCTGCTAGATACTATTAATCACATGGACATATGGCTGTGGAGCTGCTGCTAGATACTATTAATCACATGGACATATGGCTGTGGAGCTGCTGTTAGATACTATTAATCACATGGACATATGGCTGTGGAGCCGCTGCTAGATACTATTAATCACATGGACATATGGCTGTGGAGCTGCTGCTAGATACTATTAATCACATGGACATATGGCTGTGGAGCTGCTGCTAGATACTATTAATCACATGGACATATGGCTGTGGAGCTGCTGCTAGATACTATTAATCACATGGACATATGGCTGTGGAGCTGCTGCTAGATACTATTAATCACATGGACATATGGCTGTGGAGCTGCTGCTAGATACTATTAATCACATGGACATATGGCTGTGGAGCTGCTGCTAGATACTATTAATCACATGGACATATGGCTGTGGAGCTGCTGCTAGATACTATTAATCACATGGACATATGGCTGTGGAGCTGCTGCTAGATACTATTAATCACATGGACATATGGCTGTGGAGCTGCTGCTAGATACTATTAATCACATGGACATATGGCTGTGGAGCTGCTGCTAGATACTATTAATCACATGGACATATGGCTGTGGAGCTGCTGCTAGATACTATTAATCACATGGACATATGGCTGTGGAGCTGCTGCTAGATACTATTAATCACATGGACATATGGCTGTGGAGCTGCTGCTAGATACTATTAATCACATGGACATATGGCTGTGGAGCTGCTGCTAGATACTATTAATCACATGGACATATGGCTGTGGAGCTGCTGCTAGATACTATTAATCACATGGACATATGGCTGTGGAGCTGCTGCTAGATACTATTAATCACATGGACATATGGCTGTGGAGCTGCTGCTAGATACTATTAATCACATGGACATATGGCTGTGGAGCTGCTGCTAGATACTATTAATCACATGGACATATGGCTGTGGAGCTGCTGCTAGATACTATTAATCACATGGACATATGGCTGTGGAGCTGCTGCTAGATACTATTAATCACATGGACATATGGCTGTGGAGCTGCTGCTAGATACTATTAATCACATGGACATATGGCTGTGGAGCTGCTGCTAGATACTATTAATCACATGGACATATGGCTGTGGAGCTCTAGATACTATTAATCACATGGACATATGGCTGTGGAGCTGCTGCTAGATACTATTAATCACATGGACATATGGCTGTGGAGCTGCTGCTAGATACTATTAATCACATGGACATATGGCTGTGGAGCTGCTGCTAGATACTATTAATCACATGGACATATGGCTGTGGAGCTGCTGCTAGATACTATTAATCACATGGACATATGGCTGTGGAGCTGCTGCTAGATACTATTAATCACATGGACATATGGCTGTGGAGCTGCTGCTAGATACTATTAATCACATGGACATATGGCTGTGGAGCTGCTGCTAGATACTATTAATCACATGGACATATGGCTGTGGAGCTGCTGCTAGATACTATTAATCACATGGACATATGGCTGTGGAGCCGCTGCTAGATACTATTAATCACATGGACATATGGCTGTGGAGCTGCTGCTAGATACTATTAATCACATGGACATATGGCTGTGGAGCTGCTGCTAGATACTATTAATCACATGGACATATGGCTGTGGAGCCGCTGCTAGATACTATTAATCACATGGACATATGGCTGTGGAGCTGCTGCTAGATACTATTAATCACATGGACATATGGCTGTGGAGCTGCTGCTAGATACTATTAATCACATGGACATATGGCTGTGGAGCTGCTGCTAGATACTATTAATCACATGGACATATGGCTGTGGAGCTGCTGCTAGATACTATTAATCACATGGACATATGGCTGTGGACCTCTAGATACTATTAATCACATGGACATATGGCTGTGGAGCTGCTGCTAGATACTATTAATCACATGGACATATGGCTGTGGAGCTGCTGCTAGATACTATTAATCACATGGACATATGGCTGTGGAGCTGCTGCTAGATACTATTAATCACATGGACATATGGCTGTGGAGCTGCTGCTAGATACTATTAATCACATGGACATATGGCTGTGGAGCTGCTGCTAGATACTATTAATCACATGGACATATGGCTGTGGAGCTGCTGCTAGATACTATTAATCACATGGACATATGGCTGTGGAGCTGCTGCTAGATACTATTAATCACATGGACATATGGCTGTGGAGCTGCTGCTAGATACTATTAATCACATGGACATATGGCTGTGGAGCTGCTGCTAGATACTATTAATCACATGGACATATGGCTGTGGAGCTGCTGCTAGATACTATTAATCACATGGACATATGGCTGTGGAGCTGCTGCTAGATACTATTAATCACATGGACATATGGCTGTGGAGCTGCTGCTAGATACTATTAATCACATGGACATATGGCTGTGGAGCTGCTGCTAGATACTATTAATCACATGGACATATGGCTGTGGAGCTGCTGCTAGATACTATTAATCACATGGACATATGGCTGTGGAGCTGCTGCTAGATACTATTAATCACATGGACATATGGCTGTGGAGCTGCTGCTAGATACTATTAATCACATGGACATATGGCCGTGGAGCTGCTGCTAGATACTATTAATCACATGGACATATGGCTGTGGACCTCTAGATACTATTAATCACATGGACATATGGCTGTGGAGCTGCTGCTAGATACTATTAATCACATGGACATATGGCTGTGGAGCTGCTGCTAGATACTATTAATCACATGGACATATGGCTGTGGAGCTGCTGCTAGATACTATTAATCACATGGACATATGGCTGTGGAGCTGCTGCTAGATACTATTAATCACATGGACATATGGCTGTGGAGCTGCTGCTAGATACTATTAATCACATGGACATATGGCTGTGGAGCTGCTGCTAGATACTATTAATCACATGGACATATGGCTGTGGAGCTGCTGCTAGATACTATTAATCACATGGACATATGGCTGTGGAGCTGCTGCTAGATACTATTAATCACATGGACATATGGCTGTGGAGCTGCTGCTAGATACTATTAATCACATGGACATATGGCTGTGGAGCTGCTGCTAGATACTATTAATCACATGGACATATGGCTGTGGAGCTGCTGCTAGATACTATTAATCACATGGACATATGGCTGTGGAGCTGCTGCTAGATACTATTAATCACATGGACATATGGCTGTGGAGCTGCTGCTAGATACTATTAATCACATGGACATATGGCTGTGGAGCTGCTGCTAGATACTATTAATCACATGGACATATGGCTGTGGAGCTGCTGCTAGATACTATTAATCACATGGACATATGGCTGTGGAGCTGCTGCTAGATACTATTAATCACATGGACATATGGCTGTGGAGCTGCTGCTAGATACTATTAATCACATGGACATATGGCTGTGGAGCTGCTGCTAGATACTATTAATCACATGGACATATGGCTGTGGAGCTGCTGCTAGATACTATTAATCACATGGACATATGGCTGTGGAGCTGCTGCTAGATACTATTAATCACATGGACATATGGCTGTGGAGCTGCTGCTAGATACTATTAATCACATGGACATATGGCTGTGGAGCTGCTGCTAGATACTATTAATCACATGGACATATGGCTGTGGAGCTGCTGCTAGATACTATTAATCACATGGACATATGGCTGTGGAGCTGCTGCTAGATACTATTAATCACATGGACATATGGCTGTGGAGCTCTCTAGATACTATTAATCACATGGACATATGGCTGTGGAGCTGCTGCTAGATACTATTAATCACATGGACATATGGCTGTGGAGCTGCTGCTAGATACTATTAATCACATGGACATATGGCTGTGGAGCTGCTGCTAGATACTATTAATCACATGGACATATGGCTGTGGAGCTGCTGCTAGATACTATTAATCACATGGACATATGGCTGTGGAGCTGCTGCTAGATACTATTAATCACATGGACATATGGCTGTGGAGCTGCTGCTAGATACTATTAATCACATGGACATATGGCTGTGGAGCTGCTGCTAGATACTATTAATCACATGGACATATGGCTGTGGAGCTGCTGCTAGATACTATTAATCACATGGACATATGGCTGTGGAGCTGCGCCCCGCGCTGCTAGATACTATTAATCACATGGACATATGGCTGTGGAGCTGCTGCTAGATACTATTAATCACATGGACATATGGCTGTGGAGCTGCTGCTAGATACTATTAATCACATGGACATATGGCTGTGGAGCCGCTGCTAGATACTATTAATCACATGGACATATGGCTGTGGAGCTGCTGCTAGATACTATTAATCACATGGACATATGGCTGTGGAGCTGCTGCTAGATACTATTAATCACATGGACATATGGCTGTGGAGCTGCTGCTAGATACTATTAATCACATGGACATATGGCTGTGGAGCTGCTGCTAGATACTATTAATCACATGGACATATGGCTGTGGAGCGCTGCTAGATACTATTAATCACATGGACATATGGCTGTGGAGCTGCTGCTAGATACTATTAATCACATGGACATATGGCTGTGGAGCTGCTGCTAGATACTATTAATCACATGGACATATGGCTGTGGAGCTGCTGCTAGATACTATTAATCACATGGACATATGGCTGTGGAGCTGCTGCTAGATACTATTAATCACATGGACATATGGCTGTGGAGCTGCTGCTAGATACTATTAATCACATGGACATATGGCTGTGGAGCTGCTGCTAGATACTATTAATCACATGGACATATGGCTGTGGAGCTGCTGCTAGATACTATTAATCACATGGACATATGGCTGTGGAGCTGCTGCTAGATACTATTAATCACATGGACATATGGCTGTGGAGCTGCTGCTAGATACTATTAATCACATGGACATATGGCTGTGGAGCTGCTGCTAGATACTATTAATCACATGGACATATGGCTGTGGAGCTGCTGCTAGATACTATTAATCACATGGACATATGGCTGTGGAGCTGCTGCTAGATACTATTAATCACATGGACATATGGCTGTGGAGCTGCTGCTAGATACTATTAATCACATGGACATATGGCTGTGGAGCTGCTGCTAGATACTATTAATCACATGGACATATGGCTGTGGAGCTGCTGCTAGATACTATTAATCACATGGACATATGGCTGTGGAGCTGCTGCTAGATACTATTAATCACATGGACATATGGCTGTGGAGCTGCTGCTAGATACTATTAATCACATGGACATATGGCTGTGGACTGCTGCTAGATACTATTAATCACATGGACATATGGCTGTGGAGCTGCTGCTAGATACTATTAATCACATGGACATATGGCTGTGGAGCTGCTGCTAGATACTATTAATCACATGGACATATGGCTGTGGAGCTGCTGCTAGATACTATTAATCACATGGACATATGGCTGTGGAGCTGCTGCTAGATACTATTAATCACATGGACATATGGCTGTGGAGCTGCTGCTAGATACTATTAATCACATGGACATATGGCTGTGGAGCTGCTGCTAGATACTATTAATCACATGGACATATGGCTGTGGAGCTGCTGCTAGATACTATTAATCACATGGACATATGGCTGTGGAGCTGCTGCTAGATACTATTAATCACATGGACATATGGCTGTGGAGCTGCTAGATACTATTAATCACATGGACATATGGCTGTGGAGCTGCTGCTAGATACTATTAATCACATGGACATATGGCTGTGGAGCTGCTGCTAGATACTATTAATCACATGGACATATGGCTGTGGAGCTGCTGCTAGATACTATTAATCACATGGACATATGGCTGTGGAGCTGCTGCTAGATACTATTAATCACATGGACATATGGCTGTGGAGCTGCTGCTAGATACTATTAATCACATGGACATATGGCTGTGGAGCTGCTGCTAGATACTATTAATCACATGGACATATGGCTGTGGAGCTGCTGCTAGATACTATTAATCACATGGACATATGGCTGTGGAGCTGCTGCTAGATACTATTAATCACATGGACATATGGCTGTGGAGCTGCTGCTAGATACTATTAATCACATGGACATATGGCTGTGGAGCTGCTGCTAGATACTATTAATCACATGGACATATGGCTGTGGAGCTGCTGCTAGATACTATTAATCACATGGACATATGGCTGTGGAGCTGCTGCTAGATACTATTAATCACATGGACATATGGCTGTGGAGCTGCTGCTAGATACTATTAATCACATGGACATATGGCTGTGGAGCTGCTGCTAGATACTATTAATCACATGGACATATGGCTGTGGAGCTGCTGCTAGATACTATTAATCACATGGACATATGGCTGTGGAGCTGCTGCTAGATACTATTAATCACATGGACATATGGCTGTGGAGCTGCTGCTAGATACTATTAATCACATGGACATATGGCTGTGGAGCTGCTGCTAGATACTATTAATCACATGGACATATGGCTGTGGAGCTGCTGCT
>NW_028161190.1:0-1000 GCF_964263955.1 Coregonus lavaretus
CAGACAGTAGTAACACGCAATAGAGTTCATCCGTAACCCTGTATATGTATAACCCTATATAATAACAGGTGGGTATTGTTGAGGGAAATAAACACAAAATGGACTGAAGATACTATTGTGGCAGTGCACTGCAGAGTGTTATTAAAAGCGACGTAGCTGTTGCTTGCCTGGCACACTTTGTATACAGAGTCTATTTATGGTTTCATCATATCAGAACTGTTTCAGACCCTATGACTTTTGTTCATTTAGTCCTTAATTTTTTATATTGTCCATTCAACTATAAAAACATTGGTTTTACTATCAGAGCTCACTGGGTGGTTGGCTCAAGGAGGTGGTTTGTGAGGACAGTGTGTGGTTTTTGAGGACCGGGGGGTAGAGGAAGCCGTCCAGCGAGTGGAGCTGCTGTACAGAGGGAGTCATTGACGGATAGTGTTGCCCCTTCCCTCAGCCATTGGCTGATTTGTAAATATTGCTTCCCTTTGGTTTAATCTGCCGTGTGCTCTGAGGTGGAACCCATTCCCAGATGGCCGTTGGGCTGGGGGGGGGGGGGGGGGTGGAGGGGTGGTGGGGAGGTGTAACATTAACAGTAACATTGTCTTGGCATGGGGGGTGGAGGGGAGGGTGCAACCTCAGCTCAAGCCTCTAACATCATGCACAGGAAAGTAAACAGGAAATACACACAGCACCGAGTGACATGCACTGACCCAAAGCCTTGAGATACTACACTCTATTAAATGATGGGCTGGGGAATCGCTTATCATTTTTATGGTTTACCCCCCAGACCTGAAGAGCATCCATCCAGTCGGACACACAGTTACTGGGATACTGGGACCCTTTGGTGTCCGGCCACAGTGCTCATTGATAGATTCTCTGTAAGGTCACCCTTGTGGGATTCGATACTGTGACATTTGATTAAAAATAGGTCTGAAAAAATATATATATGGATGATAATGGTCTGGTCTGACATTCATCTGGCTGGACTACTCTATATTGAGGGCTG